>NW_027475052.1:0-16977 GCF_050947335.1 Megachile rotundata | reverse complement strand
TTAGGTTGATAATAATAAGAGAAATAAGTATAGTGATTGTCGTTCTATCGATCAAATTTGCATAATATGGCTAATAATATGAGTTAGATTGATAATAATAAGAATAATAAGTATAGTAATTGTCGTTCTATCGATCATATAAGCATAATATGGCTAATAATATGAGTTAGATTGATAATAATAAGAGTATTGAGTATAGTAATTGTAGTTCTATCGACCATATCTGCATAATATGGTTAATAATATGAGTTAGAATGATAATAATAAGAGTAGTAAGTATGGTAATTGTCGTTCTATCGATCATATCTGCATAATATGGTTAATAATATGAGTTAGATTGATACTAGTGAGTGTAATAAGTATAGTGAATGTCGTTCTATCGATCATATCAGCATAATATGGGTAATAATATGAGTTAGATTGATAACAGTGAGTGTAATAAGTATAGTAATTGTGGTTCTATCGATCATATTAGCATAATATGGTTAATAATATGAGTTAGATTCATAATAATAAGAGTAATAAGTATAGTAATTGTCGTTCTATCGATCATTTAAGCATAATATGGCTAATAATATGAGTTAGGTTGATAATAATAAGAGTAATAAGTATAGTGATTGTCGTTCTATCGATCAAATTTGCATAATATGGTTAATAATATGAGTTAGAAAGATAATAATAAGAGTAATAAGTATAGTAATTGTCGTTCTATCGATCATATCTGCATAATATGGTTAATAATATGAGTTAGAATGATAATAATAAGAGTAATAAGTATAGTAATTGTCGTTCTATCTATCATATCTGCATAATATGGTTGATAATATGAGTTAGATTGATAATAGTGAGTGTAATAAGTATAGTGAATGTCGTTCTATCGATCATATCAGCAAATATGGGTAATAATATGAGTTAGATTGATAATAATAAGAGTAATAAGTATAGTAATTGTCGTTCTATCGATCATATAAGCATAATATGGCTAATAATATGAGTTAGAGTGATAATACTAAGAGTAGTGAGTATAGTAATTCTCATTCTCTCGATCATATAAGCATAATATGGCTAATAATATGAGTTAGATTGATAATACTAAGAGCAGTGAGTATAGTAGTTGTCGTTCTTTCGATCATATAAGCATAATATGGCTAATAATATGAGTTAGATTGATAATAATAAGAGTAATGAGTATAGTAATTGTAGTTCTATCGCCCATATCTGCATAATATGGTTAATAATATGAGTTAGAATGATAATAATAAGAGTAATAAGTATAGTAATTGTCGTTCTATCGATCATATCTGCATAATATGGTTAATAATATGAGTTAGATTGATAATAGTGAGTGTAATAAGTATAGTAATTGTCGTTCTGTCGATCATATAAGCATAATATGGCTAATAATATGAGTTAGATTTATAATAATAACAGTAATAAGTATAGTAATTGTCGTTCTATCGATAATATAAGCATAATATGGCTAATAATATGAGTTAGATTGATAATACTAAGAGTAGTGAGTATAGTAATTGTCGTTCTATCGATCATATAAGCATAATATGGCTAATAATATGAGTTAGATTGATAATAATAAGAGTATTGAGTATAGTAATTGTAGTTCTATCGACCATATCTGCATAATATGGTTAATAATATGAGTTAGAATGATAATAATAAGAGTAGTAAGTATGGTAATTGTCGTTCTATCGATCATATCTGCATAATATGGCTAATAATATGAGTTAGATTGATAATAATAAGAGTATTGAGTATAGTAATTGTAGTTCTATCGACCATATCTGCATAATATGGTTAATAATATGAGTTAGAATGATAATAATAAGAGTAGTAAGTATGGTAATTGTCGTTCTATCGATCATATCTGCATAATATGGTTAATAATATGAGTTAGATTGATAATAATAAGAGTATTGAGTATAGTAATTGTAGTTCTATCGACCATATCTGCATAATATGGTTAATAATATGAGTTAGAATGATAATAATAAGAGTAGTAAGTATGGTAATTGTCGTTCTATCGATCATATAAGCATAATATGGCTAATAATATGAGTTAGATTGATAATAATAAGAGTATTGAGTATAGTAATTGTAGTTCTATCGACCATATCTGCATAATATGGTTAATAATATGAGTTAGAATGATAATAATAAGAGTAGTAAGTATGGTAATTGTCGTTCTATCGATCATATCTGCATAATATGGTTAATAATATGAGTTAGATTGATACTAGTGAGTGTAATAAGTATAGTGAATGTCGTTCTATCGATCATATCAGCATAATATGGGTAATAATATGAGTTAGATTGATAACAGTGAGTGTAATAAGTATAGTAATTGTAGTTCTATCGACCATATCTGCATAATATGGCTAATAATATGAGTTAGATTGACAATAATAAGAGTAGTGAGTATAGTAATTGTAGTTCTATCGATCATATCTGCATAATATGGTTAATAATATGAGTTAGATTCATAATAATAAGAGTAATAAGTATAGTAATTGTCGTTCTATCGATCATATCTGCATAATATGGTTAATAATATGAGTTAGATTGATAATAATAAGAGTATTGAGTATAGTAATTGTAGTTCTATCGACCATATCTGCATAATATGGTTAATAATATGAGTTAGAATGATAATAATAAGAGTAGTAAGTATGGTAATTGTCGTTCTATCGATCATATAAGCATAATATGGCTAATAATATGAGTTAGATTGATAATAATAAGAGTATTGAGTATAGTAATTGTAGTTCTATCGACCATATCTGCATAATATGGTTAATAATATGAGTTAGAATGATAATAATAAGAGTAGTAAGTATGGTAATTGTCGTTCTATCGATCATATCTGCATAATATGGCTAATAATATGAGTTAGATTGATAATAATAAGAGTATTGAGTATAGTAATTGTAGTTCTATCGACCATATCTGCATAATATGGTTAATAATATGAGTTAGAATGATAATAATAAGAGTAGTAAGTATGGTAATTGTCGTTCTATCGATCATATCTGCATAATATGGTTAATAATATGAGTTAGAATGATAATAATAAGAGTAATAAGTATAGTAATTGTCGTTCTATCGATCATATCTGCATAATATGGTTGATAATATGAGTTAGATTGATAATAGTGAGTGTAATAAGTATAGTAATTGTCGTTCTATCGATCATATAAGCATAATATGGCTAATAATATGAGTTAGATTGATAATAATAAGAGTATTGAGTATAGTAATTGTAGTTCTATCGACCATATCTGCATAATATGGCTAATAATATGAGTTAGATTGATAATACTAAGAGTAGTGAGTATAGTAATTGTCGTTCTATCGATCATATAAGCATAATATGGCTAATAATATGAGTTAGATTGATAATAATAAGAGTATTGAGTATAGTAATTGTAGTTCTATCGACCATATCTGCATAATATGGTTAATAATATGAGTTAGAATGATAATAATAAGAGTAGTAAGTATGGTAATTGTCGTTCTATCGATCATATCTGCATAATATGGCTAATAATATGAGTTAGATTGATAATAATAAGAGTATTGAGTATAGTAATTGTAGTTCTATCGACCATATCTGCATAATATGGTTAATAATATGAGTTAGAATGATAATAATAAGAGTAGTAAGTATGGTAATTGTCGTTCTATCGATCATATCTGCATAATATGGTTAATAATATGAGTTAGATTGATAATAATAAGAGTATTGAGTATAGTAATTGTAGTTCTATCGACCATATCTGCATAATATGGTTAATAATATGAGTTAGAATGATAATAATAAGAGTAGTAAGTATGGTAATTGTCGTTCTATCGATCATATAAGCATAATATGGCTAATAATATGAGTTAGATTGATAATAATAAGAGTATTGAGTATAGTAATTGTAGTTCTATCGACCATATCTGCATAATATGGTTAATAATATGAGTTAGAATGATAATAATAAGAGTAGTAAGTATGGTAATTGTCGTTCTATCGATCATATCTGCATAATATGGTTAATAATATGAGTTAGATTGATACTAGTGAGTGTAATAAGTATAGTGAATGTCGTTCTATCGATCATATCAGCATAATATGGGTAATAATATGAGTTAGATTGATAACAGTGAGTGTAATAAGTATAGTAATTGTTGTTCTGTCGATCATATAAGCATAATATGACTAATAATATGAGTTAGATTTATAATAATAACAGTAATAAGTATAGTAATTGTCGTTCTATCGATAATATAAGCATAATATGGCTAATAATATGAGTTAGATTGATAATACTAAGAGTAGTGAGTATAGTAATTGTCGTTCTATCGATCATATAAGCATAATATGGCTAATAATATGAGTTAGATTGATAATAATAAGAGTATTGAGTATAGTAATTGTAGTTCTATCGACCATATCTGCATAATATGGTTAATAATATGAGTTAGAATGATAATAATAAGAGTAGTAAGTATGGTAATTGTCGTTCTATCGATCATATCTGCATAATATGGCTAATAATATGAGTTAGATTGATAATAATAAGAGTATTGAGTATAGTAATTGTAGTTCTATCGACCATATCTGCATAATATGGTTAATAATATGAGTTAGAATGATAATAATAAGAGTAGTAAGTATGGTAATTGTCGTTCTATCGATCATATCTGCATAATATGGTTAATAATATGAGTTAGAATGATAATAATAAGAGTAATAAGTATAGTAATTGTCGTTCTATCGATCATATCTGCATAATATGGTTGATAATATGAGTTAGATTGATAATAGTGAGTGTAATAAGTATAGTAATTGTCGTTCTATCGATCATATAAGCATAATATGGCTAATAATATGAGTTAGATTGATAATAATAAGAGTATTGAGTATAGTAATTGTAGTTCTATCGACCATATCTGCATAATATGGCTAATAATATGAGTTAGATTGATAATACTAAGAGTAGTGAGTATAGTAATTGTCGTTCTATCGATCATATAAGCATAATATGGCTAATAATATGAGTTAGATTGATAATAATAAGAGTATTGAGTATAGTAATTGTAGTTCTATCGACCATATCTGCATAATATGGTTAATAATATGAGTTAGAATGATAATAATAAGAGTAGTAAGTATGGTAATTGTCGTTCTATCGATCATATCTGCATAATATGGCTAATAATATGAGTTAGATTGATAATAATAAGAGTATTGAGTATAGTAATTGTAGTTCTATCGACCATATCTGCATAATATGGTTAATAATATGAGTTAGAATGATAATAATAAGAGTAGTAAGTATGGTAATTGTCGTTCTATCGATCATATCTGCATAATATGGTTAATAATATGAGTTAGATTGATAATAATAAGAGTATTGAGTATAGTAATTGTAGTTCTATCGACCATATCTGCATAATATGGTTAATAATATGAGTTAGAATGATAATAATAAGAGTAGTAAGTATGGTAATTGTCGTTCTATCGATCATATAAGCATAATATGGCTAATAATATGAGTTAGATTGATAATAATAAGAGTATTGAGTATAGTAATTGTAGTTCTATCGACCATATCTGCATAATATGGTTAATAATATGAGTTAGAATGATAATAATAAGAGTAGTAAGTATGGTAATTGTCGTTCTATCGATCATATCTGCATAATATGGTTAATAATATGAGTTAGATTGATACTAGTGAGTGTAATAAGTATAGTGAATGTCGTTCTATCGATCATATCAGCATAATATGGGTAATAATATGAGTTAGATTGATAACAGTGAGTGTAATAAGTATAGTAATTGTCGTTCTGTCGATCATATAAGCATAATATGACTAATAATATGAGTTAGATTTATAATAATAACAGTAATAAGTATAGTAATTGTCGTTCTATCGATAATATAAGCATAATATGGCTAATAATATGAGTTAGATTGATAATACTAAGAGTAGTGAGTATAGTAATTGTCGTTCTATCGATCATATAAGCATAATATGGCTAATAATATGAGTTAGATTGATAATAATAAGAGTATTGAGTATAGTAATTGTAGTTCTATCGACCATATCTGCATAATATGGTTAATAATATGAGTTAGAATGATAATAATAAGAGTAATAAGTATAGTAATTGTCGTTCTATCGATCATATCTGCATAATATGGTTGATAATATGAGTTAGATTGATAATAGTGAGTGTAATAAGTATAGTAATTGTCGTTCTATCGATCATATAAGCATAATATGGCTAATAATATGAGTTAGATTGATAATAATAAGAGTATTGAGTATAGTAATTGTAGTTCTATCGACCATATCTGCATAATATGGTTAATAATATGAGTTAGAATGATAATAATAAGAGTAGTATGTATGGTAATTGTCGTTCTATCGATCATATCTGCATAATATGGTTAATAATATGAGTTAGATTGATACTAGTGAGTGTAATAAGTATAGTGAATGTCGTTCTATCGATCATATCAGCATAATATGGGTAATAATATGAGTTAGATTGATAACAGTGAGTGTAATAAGTATAGTAATTGTCGTTCTATCGATCATATTAGCATAATATGGTTAATAATATGAGTTAGATTGATAATAATAAGAGTAATAAGTATAGTATTTGTCGTTCTATCGATCATATAAGCATAATATGGCTAATAATATGAGTTAGATCGATAATGATAAGAGTAATAAGTACAGTAATTGTCGTTCTGTCGATCATATAAGCATGATATGGCAAATTATATGAGTTAGATTGATAATAATAACAGTAATAAGTATAGTAATTGTCGTTCTATCGATAATATAAGCACAATATGGCTAATAATATGAGTTAGGTTGATAATAATAAGAGAAATAAGTATAGTGATTGTCGTTCTATCGATCAAATTTGCATAATATGGCTAATAATATGAGTTAGATTGATAATAATAAGAATAATAAGTATAGTAATTGTCGTTCTATCGATCATATAAGCATAATATGGCTAATAATATGAGTTAGATTCATAATAATAAGAGTAATAAGTATAGTAATTGTCGTTCTATCGATCATTTAAGCATAATATGGCTAATAATATGAGTTAGGTTGATAATAATAAGAGTAATAAGTATAGTGATTGTCGTTCTATCGATCAAATTTGCATAATATGAGTTAGAATGATAATAATAAGAGTAACAAGTATAGTAATTGTCGTTCTATCGATCATATCTGCATAATATGGTTGATAATATGAGTTAGATTGATAATAGTGAGTGTAATAAGTATAGTGAATGTCGTTCTATCGATCATATCAGCATAATATGGGTAATAATATGAGTTAGGTTGATAATAGTGAGTGTTATAAGTATAGTAATTGTCGTTCTATCGATCATATTGGCATAATATGGTTAATAATATGAGTTAGATTGATAATAATAAGAGTAATAAGTATAGTATTTGTCGTTCTATCGATCATATAAGCATAATATGGCAAATAATATGAGCTAGATCGATAATGATAAGAGTAATAAGTACAGTAATTGTCGTTCTGTCGATCATATAAGCATAATATGGCTAATTATATGAGCTAGATTGATAATAATAACAGTAATTAGTATAGTAATTGTCGTTTTATCGATAATATAAGCATAATATGGCTAATAATATGAGTTAGGTTGATAATAATAAGAGTAATAAGTACAGTGATTGTCGTTCTATCGATCAAATTTGCATAATATGGCTAATAATATGAGTTAGATTGATAATAATAAGAATAATAAGTATAGTAATTGTCGTTCTATCGATCATATAAGCATAATATGGTTAATAATATGAGACCGATTGATAATAGTGAGTGTAATAAGTATAGTGAATGTCGTTCTATCGATCGTATCAGCATAATATGGGTAATAATATGAGTTAGATTGATAATAGTGAGTGTAATAAGTATAGTAATTGTCGTTCTATAGATTATATTAGCATAATATGGTTAATAATATGAGTTAGATTGATAATAATAAGAGTAATAAGTATAGGATTTGTCGTTCTATCGATCATATAAGCATAATATGGCTAATAATATCAGTTAGATCGATAATGATAAGAGTAATAGGTACAGTAATTGTCGTTCTGTCGATCATATAAGCATGATATGGCTAATTATATGAGTTAGATTGATAATAATAACAGTAATAAGTATAGTAATTGTCGTTCTATCGATAATATAAGCACAATATGGCTAATAATATGAGTTAGGTTGATAATAATAAGAGAAATAAGTATAGTGATTGTCGTTCTATCGATCAAATTTGCATAATATGGCTAATAATATGAGTTAGATTGATAATAATAAGAATAATAAGTATAGTAATTGTCGTTCTATCGATCATATAAGCATAATATGGCTAATAATATGAGTTAGATTGATAATAATAAGAGTATTGAGTATAGTAATTGTAGTTCTATCGACCATATCTGCATAATATGGTTAATAATATGAGTTAGAATGATAATAATAAGAGTAGTAAGTATGGTAATTGTCGTTCTATCGATCATATCTGCATAATATGGTTAATAATATGAGTTAGATTGATACTAGTGAGTGTAATAAGTATAGTGAATGTCGTTCTATCGATCATATCAGCATAATATGGGTAATAATATGAGTTAGATTGATAACAGTGAGTGTAATAAGTATAGTAATTGTCGTTCTATCGATCATATTAGCATAATATGGTTAATAATATGAGTTAGATTGATAATAATAAGAGTAATAAGTATAGTATTTGTCGTTCTATCGATCATATAAGCATAATATGGCTAATAATATGAGTTAGATCGATAATGATAAGAGTAATAAGTACAGTAATTGTCGTTCTGTCGATCATATAAGCATGATATGGCAAATTATATGAGTTAGATTGATAATAATAACAGTAATAAGTATAGTAATTGTCGTTCTATCGATAATATAAGCACAATATGGCTAATAATATGAGTTAGGTTGATAATAATAAGAGAAATAAGTATAGTGATTGTCGTTCTATCGATCAAATTTGCATAATATGGCTAATAATATGAGTTAGATTGATAATAATAAGAATAATAAGTATAGTAATTGTCGTTCTATCGATCATATAAGCATAATATGGCTAATAATATGAGTTAGATTCATAATAATAAGAGTAATAAGTATAGTAATTGTCGTTCTATCGATCATTTAAGCATAATATGGCTAATAATATGGGTTAGATTGATAATAATAAGAGTAATAAGTATAGTAATTGTCGTTCTATCGATCATTTAAGCATAATATGGCTAATAATATGAGTTAGATTGATAATAATAACAGTAATAAGTATAGTAATTGCCGTTCTATCGATAATATAAGCATAATATGGCTAATAATGTGAGTTAGATTGATAATACTAAGAGTAGTGAGTATAGTAATTCTCGTTCTATCGATCATATAAGCATAATATGGCTTATGATATGAGTTAGATTGATAATAATAAGATAATAAGTATAGTAATTGTAGTTCTATCGATCATATAAGCATAATATAGCTAATAATATGAGTTAGATTGATAATAATAAGAGTAATGAGTATAGTAATTGTTGTTCTATCGACCATATCTGCATACTATGGTTAATAATATGAGTTAGAATGATAATAATAAGAGTAATAAGTATAGTAATTGTCGTTCTATCGATCATTTAAGCATAATATGGCTAATACTATGAGTTAGGTTGATAATAATAAGAGTAATAAGTATAGTGATTGTCACTCTATCGATCATTTAAGCATAATATGGCTAATAATATGAGTTAGATTGATAATAATAGGAGTAATAAGTATAGTAATTGTAGTTCTATCGACCATATCTGCATAATATGGCTAATAATATGAGTTAGATTGACAATAATAAGAGTAGTGAGTATAGTAATTGTAGTTCTATCGATCATATCTGCATAATATGGTTAATAATATGAGTTAGATTCATAATAATAAGAGTAATAAGTATAGTAATTGTCGTTCTATCGATCATATCTGCATAATATGGTTAATAATATGAGTTAGATTGATAATAGTGAGTCTAATAAGTATAGTAATTGTCGTTCTGTCGATCTTATAAGCATAATATGGCTAATAATATGAGTTAGATTTATAATAATAACAGTAATAAGTATAGTAATTGTCGTTCTATCGATAATATAAGCATAATATGGCTAATAATATGAGTTAGATTGATAATACTAAGAGTAGTGAGTATAGTAATTGTCGTTCTATCGATCATTTAAGCATAATATGGCTAATAATATGAGTTAGATTGATAATACTAAGAGTAGTGCGTATAGTAATTGTCGTTCTATCGATCATATAAGCATAATATGGTTAATAATATGAGACCGATTGATAATAGTGAGTGTAATAAGTATAGTAATTGTCGTTCTATAGATCATATTAGCATAATATGGTTAATAATATGAGTTAGATTGATAATAATAAGAGTAATAAGTATAGGATTTGTCGTTCTATCGATCATATAAGCATAATATGGCTAATAATATGAGTTAGATTTATAATAATAACAGTAATAAGTATAGTAATTGTCGTTATATCGATAATATAAGCATAATATGGCTAACAATATGAGTTAGGTTGATAATAATAAGAGCAATAAGTATAGTGATTGTCGTTCTATCGATCATATAAGCATAATATGGCTAATAATATGAGTTAGGTTGATAATAATAAGAGTAATAAGTATAGTGATTGTCGTTCTATCGATCATATTAGCATAATATGGGTAATAACATGAGTTGGATTGATAATAATAAGAGTAATAAGTACAGTCATTGTCGTTCTGTCGATCATATAAGCATAATATGGTTAATTATATGAGTTAGATTGATAATAATAAGAGTAATAAGTATAGTAATTGTCGTTCTATCGAACATTTAAGCATAATATGGCTAATAATATGAGTTAGGTTGATAATAATAAGAGTAATAAGTATAGTGATTGTCGTTCTATCGATCAAATTTGCATAATATGGTTAATAATATGAGTTAGATTGATAACAGTGAGTGTAATAATTATAGTAATTGTCGTTCTGTCGATCATATAAGCATAATATGGCTAATAATATGAGTTAGATTAATAATAATAAGAGTAATAAGTATAGTATTTGTCGTTCTATCGATCATATAAGCATAATATGGCAAATAATATGAGTTAGATCGATAATGATAAGAGTAATAAGTACAGTAATTGTCGTTCTGTCGATCATATAAGCATAATATGGCTAATTATATGAGATAGATTGATAATAATAACAGTAATAAGTATAGTAATTGTCGTTCTATCGATCATTTAAGCATAATATGGCTAATAATATGAGTTAGGTTGATAATAATAAGAGTAATAAGTATAGTGATTGTCGTTCTATCGATCAAATTTGCATAATATGGTTAATAATATGAGTTAGAAAGATAATAATAAGAGTAATAAGTATAGTAATTGTCGTTCTATCGATCATATCTGCATAATATGGTTAATAATATGAGTTAGAATGATAATAATAAGAGTAATAAGTATAGTAATTGTCGTTCTATCGATCATATCTGCATAATATGGTTGATAATATGAGTTAGATTGATAATAGTGAGTGTAATAAGTATAGTGAATGTCGTTCTATCGATCATATCAGCAAATATGGGTAATAATATGAGTTAGATTGATAATAATAAGAGTAATAAGTATAGTAATTGTCGTTCTATCGATCATATAAGCATAATATGGCTAATAATATGAGTTAGAGTGATAATACTAAGAGTAGTGAGTATAGTAATTCTCATTCTATCGATCATATAAGCATAATATGGCTAATAATATGAGTTAGATTGATAATACTAAGAGCAGTGAGTATAGTAGTTGTCGTTCTTTCGATCATATAAGCATAATATGGCTAATAATATGAGTTAGATTGATAATAATAAGAGTAATGAGTATAGTAATTGTAGTTCTATCGCCCATATCTGCATAATATGGTTAATAATATGAGTTAGAATGATAATAATAAGAGTAATAAGTATAGTAATTGTCGTTCTATCGATCATATCTGCATAATATGGTTAATAATATGAGTTAGATTGATAATAGTGAGTGTAATAAGTATAGTAATTGTCGTTCTGTCGATCATATAAGCATAATATGGCTAATAATATGAGTTAGATTTATAATAATAACAGTAATAAGTATAGTAATTGTCGTTCTATCGATAATATAAGCATAATATGGCTAATAATATGAGTTAGATTGATAATACTAAGAGTAGTGAGTATAGTAATTGTCGTTCTATCGATCATATAAGCATAATATGGCTAATAATATGAGTTAGATTGATAATAATAAGAGTATTGAGTATAGTAATTGTAGTTCTATCGACCATATCTGCATAATATGGTTAATAATATGAGTTAGAATGATAATAATAAGAGTAGTAAGTATGGTAATTGTCGTTCTATCGATCATATCTGCATAATATGGCTAATAATATGAGTTAGATTGATAATAATAAGAGTATTGAGTATAGTAATTGTAGTTCTATCGACCATATCTGCATAATATGGTTAATAATATGAGTTAGAATGATAATAATAAGAGTAGTAAGTATGGTAATTGTCGTTCTATCGATCATATCTGCATAATATGGTTAATAATATGAGTTAGAATGATAATAATAAGAGTAATAAGTATAGTAATTGTCGTTCTATCGATCATATCTGCATAATATGGTTGATAATATGAGTTAGATTGATAATAGTGAGTGTAATAAGTATAGTAATTGTCGTTCTATCGATCATATAAGCATAATATGGCTAATAATATGAGTTAGATTGATAATAATAAGAGTATTGAGTATAGTAATTGTAGTTCTATCGACCATATCTGCATAATATGGTTAATAATATGAGTTAGAATGATAATAATAAGAGTAGTAAGTATGGTAATTGTCGTTCTATCGATCATATCTGCATAATATGGTTAATAATATGAGTTAGATTGATACTAGTGAGTGTAATAAGTATAGTGAATGTCGTTCTATCGATCATATCAGCATAATATGGGTAATAATATGAGTTAGATTGATAACAGTGAGTGTAATAAGTATAGTAATTGTCGTTCTGTCGATCATATAAGCATAATATGGCTAATAATATGCGTTAGATTTATAATAATAACAGTAATAAGTATAGTAATTGTCGTTCTATCGATAATATAAGCATAATATGGCTAATAATATGAGTTAGATTGATAATACTAAGAGTAGTGAGTATAGTAATTGTCGTTCTATCGATCATATAAGCATAATATGGCTAATAATATGAGTTAGATTGATAATAATAAGAGTATTGAGTATAGTAATTGTAGTTCTATCGACCATATCTGCATAATATGGTTAATAATATGAGTTAGAATGATAATAATAAGAGTAGTAAGTATGGTAATTGTCGTTCTATCGATCATATCTGCATAATATGGCTAATAATATGAGTTAGATTGATAATAATAAGAGTATTGAGTATAGTAATTGTAGTTCTATCGACCATATCTGCATAATATGGTTAATAATATGAGTTAGAATGATAATAATAAGAGTAGTAAGTATGGTAATTGTCGTTCTATCGATCATATCTGCATAATATGGTTAATAATATGAGTTAGATTGATACTAGTGAGTGTAATAAGTATAGTGAATGTCGTTCTATCGATCATATCAGCATAATATGGGTAATAATATGAGTTAGATTGATAACAGTGAGTGTAATAAGTATAGTAATTGTCGTTCTATCGATCATATTAGCATAATATGGTTAATAATATGAGTTAGATTGATAATAATAACAGTAATAAGTATAGTAATTGTCGTTCTATCGATAATATAAGCATAATATGGCTAATAATATGAGTTAGATCGATAATGATAAGAGTAATAAGTACAGTAATTGTCGTTCTGTCGATCATATAAGCATGATATGGCAAATTATATGAGTTAGATTGATAATAATAACAGTAATAAGTATAGTAATTGTCGTTCTATCGATAATATAAGCACAATATGGCTAATAATATGAGTTAGGTTGATAATAATAAGAGAAATAAGTATAGTGATTGTCGTTCTATCGATCAAATTTGCATAATATGGCTAATAATATGAGTTAGATTGATAATAATAAGAATAATAAGTATAGTAATTGTCGTTCTATCGATCATATAAGCATAATATGGCTAATAATATGAGTTAGATTCATAATAATAAGAGTAATAAGTATAGTAATTGTCGTTCTATCGATCATTTAAGCATAATATGGCTAATAATATGAGTTAGGTTGATAATAATAAGAGTAATAAGTATAGTGATTGTCGTTCTATCGATCAAATTTGCATAATATGAGTTAGAATGATAATAATAAGAGTAACAAGTATAGTAATTGTCGTTCTATCGATCATATCTGCATAATATGGTTGATAATATGAGTTAGATTGATAATAGTGAGTGTAATAAGTATAGTGAATGTCGTTCTATCGATCATATCAGCATAATATGGGTAATAATATGAGTTAGGTTGATAATAGTGAGTGTTATAAGTATAGTAATTGTCGTTCTATCGATCATATTGGCATAATATGGTTAATAATATGAGTTAGATTGATAATAATAAGAGTAATAAGTATAGTATTTGTCGTTCTATCGATCATATAAGCATAATATGGCAAATAATATGAGCTAGATCGATAATGATAAGAGTAATAAGTACAGTAATTGTCGTTCTGTCGATCATATAAGCATAATATGGCTAATTATATGAGCTAGATTGATAATAATAACAGTAATTAGTATAGTAATTGTCGTTTTATCGATAATATAAGCATAATATGGCTAATAATATGAGTTAGGTTGATAATAATAAGAGTAATAAGTACAGTGATTGTCGTTCTATCGATCAAATTTGCATAATATGGCTAATAATATGAGTTAGATTGATAATAATAAGAATAATAAGTATAGTAATTGTCGTTCTATCGATCATATAAGCATAATATGGTTAATAATATGAGACCGATTGATAATAGTGAGTGTAATAAGTATAGTGAATGTCGTTCTATCGATCGTATCAGCATAATATGGGTAATAATATGAGTTAGATTGATAATAGTGAGTGTAATAAGTATAGTAATTGTCGTTCTATAGATTATATTAGCATAATATGGTTAATAATATGAGTTAGATTGATAATAATAAGAGTAATAAGTATAGGATTTGTCGTTCTATCGATCATATAAGCATAATATGGCTAATAATATCAGTTAGATCGATAATGATAAGAGTAATAGGTACAGTAATTGTCGTTCTGTCGATCATATAAGCATGATATGGCTAATTATATGAGTTAGATTGATAATAATAACAGTAATAAGTATAGTAATTGTCGTTCTATCGATAATATAAGCACAATATGGCTAATAATATGAGTTAGGTTGATAATAATAAGAGAAATAAGTATAGTGATTGTCGTTCTATCGATCAAATTTGCATAATATGGCTAATAATATGAGTTAGATTGATAATAATAAGAATAATAAGTATAGTAATTGTCGTTCTATCGATCATATAAGCATAATATGGCTAATAATATGAGTTAGATTGATAATAATAAGAGTATTGAGTATAGTAATTGTAGTTCTATCGACCATATCTGCATAATATGGTTAATAATATGAGTTAGAATGATAATAATAAGAGTAGTAAGTATGGTAATTGTCGTTCTATCGATCATATCTGCATAATATGGTTAATAATATGAGTTAGATTGATACTAGTGAGTGTAATAAGTATAGTGAATGTCGTTCTATCGATCATATCAGCATAATATGGGTAATAATATGAGTTAGATTGATAACAGTGAGTGTAATAAGTATAGTAATTGTCGTTCTATCGATCATATTAGCATAATATGGTTAATAATATGAGTTAGATTGATAATAATAAGAGTAATAAGTATAGTATTTGTCGTTCTATCGATCATATAAGCATAATATGGCTAATAATATGAGTTAGATCGATAATGATAAGAGTAATAAGTACAGTAATTGTCGTTCTGTCGATCATATAAGCATGATATGGCAAATTATATGAGTTAGATTGATAATAATAACAGTAATAAGTATAGTAATTGTCGTTCTATCGATAATATAAGCACAATATGGCTAATAATATGAGTTAGGTTGATAATAATAAGAGAAATAAGTATAGTGATTGTCGTTCTATCGATCAAATTTGCATAATATGGCTAATAATATGAGTTAGATTGATAATAATAAGAATAATAAGTATAGTAATTGTCGTTCTATCGATCATATAAGCATAATATGGCTAATAATATGAGTTAGATTCATAATAATAAGAGTAATAAGTATAGTAATTGTCGTTCTATCGATCATTTAAGCATAATATGGCTAATAATATGGGTTAGATTGATAATAATAAGAGTAATAAGTATAGTAATTGTCGTTCTATCGATCATTTAAGCATAATATGGCTAATAATATGAGTTAGATTGATAATAATAACAGTAATAAGTATAGTAATTGCCGTTCTATCGATAATATAAGCATAATATGGCTAATAATGTGAGTTAGATTGATAATACTAAGAGTAGTGAGTATAGTAATTCTCGTTCTATCGATCATATAAGCATAATATGGCTTATGATATGAGTTAGATTGATAATAATAAGATAATAAGTATAGTAATTGTAGTTCTATCGATCATATAAGCATAATATAGCTAATAATATGAGTTAGATTGATAATAATAAGAGTAATGAGTATAGTAATTGTTGTTCTATCGACCATATCTGCATACTATGGTTA
>NW_027475051.1:0-17072 GCF_050947335.1 Megachile rotundata | reverse complement strand
TACTGTACTTATTATTCTTATTTTTATCAACCCAACTCATATTATTCGCCATATTATGCTTAAATGATCGATAGAACGACAATTACTATACTTATTACTCTTATTATTATGAATCTAACTCATATTATTAACCATATTATGGAGATATGATCGATAGAACGACAATTACTATACTTATTACTCTTATTATTATCATTCTAACTCATATTATTAACCATATTATGCAGATATGATCGATAGAACTACAATTACTATACTCATTACTCTTATCATTATCAATCTAACTCATATTATTAGCCATATTATGCTTATATTATCGATAGAACGACAATTACTATACATATTACTGTTATTATTATCAATCTAACTCATATTATTAGCCATATTATGCTTATATGATCGATAGAACGACAATTACTATACTTATTATTCTTATTTTTATCAAACCAACTCATATTATTCGCCATATTATGCTTAAATGATCGATAGAACGAGAATTACTATACTCACTACTCTTAGTATTATCAATCTAACTCATATTATTAGCCATATTATGGTTATATTATCGATAGAACGACAATTACTATACTTATTACTGTTATTATTATCAATCTAACTCATATTATTAGCCATATTATGCTTATATGATCGATAGAACGACAATTACTCTACTTATTACTCTTATTATTATCAATCTAACTCATATTATTAGCCATATTATGCTTAAATGATCGATAGAAGGACAATTACTATAGTTATTACTCTTATTATTATCAATCTAACTCATATTATTAGCCATATTATGCTTGAATGATCGATAGAACGACAACTACTGTACTTATTATTCTTATTTTTATCAACCCAACTCATATTATTCGCCATATTATGCTTAAATGATCGATAGAACGACAATTACTATACGTATTACTCTTATTATTATGAATCTAACTCATATTATTAACCATATTATGCAGATATGATCGATAGAACGACAATTACTATACTTATTACTCTTATTATTATCATTCTAACTCATATTATTAACCATATTATGCAGATATGATCGATAGAACTACAATTACTATACTCATTACTCTTATCATTATCAATCTAACTCATATTACTAGCCATATTATGCTTATATGTTCGATAGAACGACAATTACTATACTCACTACTCTTAGTATTATCAATCTAACTCATATTATTAGCCATATTATGCTTATATGATCGATAGAACGACAATTACTGTACTTATTACTCTTATTATTATCAATCTAACTCATATTATTAGCCATATTGTGCTTATATGATTAATAGAACGAGAATTACTATACTCGCTACTCTTAGTATTATCAATCTAACTCATATTATTAGCCATATTATGCTTATATGATCGATAGAACGACAATTACTATACTTATTATTCTTATTTTTATCACCCCAACTCATATTATTAGCCATATTATGCTTAAATGATCGATAGAACGACAATTACTATCCTCATTACTCTTATTATTATGAATCTAACTCATATTATTAGCCATATTATGCTTATATTATCGATAGAACGACAATAACTATACTTATTACTGTTATTATTATCAATCTAACTCATATTATTAGCCATATTATGCTTATATGATCGATAGAATGAGAATTACTATACTCACTACTCTTAGTATTATCACTCTCACTCATATTATTAGCCATATTATGCTTATATGATCGATAGAACGATAATTACTGTACTTATTACTCTTATTGTTATCAATCTAACTCATATTATTAGCCATATTATGCTTAAATGATCGATAGAACGACAATTACTATACGTATTACTCTTATTATTATGAATCTAACTCATATTATTAACCATATTATGCAGATATGATCGATAGAACGACAACTACTATACTTATTACTCTTATTATTATCATTCTAACTCATATTATTAACCATATTATGCAGATATGATCGATAGAACTACAATTACTATACTCATTACTCTTATCATTATCAATCTAACTCATATTACTAGCCATATTATGCTTATATGTTCGATAGAACGACAATTACTATACTCACTACTCTTAGTATTATCAATCTAACTCATATTATTAGCCATATTATGCTTATATGATCGATAGAACGACAATTACTGTACTTATTACTCTTATTATTATCAATCTAACTCATATTATTAGCCATATTGTGCTTATATGATTAATAGAACGAGAATTACTATACTCGCTACTCTTAGTATTATCAATCTAACTCATATTATTAGCCATATTATGCTTATATGATCGATAGAACGACAATTACTATACTTATTATTCTTATTTTTATCAACCCAACTCATATTATTCGCCATATTATGCTTAAATGATCGATAGAACGACAATTACTATCCTCATTACTCTTATTATTATGAATCTAACTCATATTATTAGCCATATTATGCTTATTATCGATAGAACGACAATAACTATACTTATTACTGTTATTATTATCAATCTAACTCATATTATTAGCCATATTATGCTTATATGATCGATAGAATGAGAATTACTATACTCACTACTCTTAGTATTATCACTCTCACTCATATTATTAGCCATATTATGCTTATATGATCGATAGAACGATAATTACTGTACTTATTACTCTTATTGTTATCAATCTAACTCATATTATTAGCCATATTATGCTTAAATGATCGATAGAACGACAATTACTATACGTATTACTCTTATTATTATGAATCTAACTCATATTATTAACCATATTATGCAGATATGATCGATAGAACGACAATTACTATACTTATTACTCTTATTATTATCATTCTAACTCATATTATTAACCATATTATGCAGATATGATCGATAGAACTACAATTACTATACTCATTACTCTTATCATTATCAATCTAACTCATATTACTAGCCATATTATGCTTATATGTTCGATAGAACGACAATTACTATACTCACTACTCTTAGTATTATCAATCTAACTCATATTATTAGCCATATTATGCTTATACGATCGATAGAACGACAATTACTGTACTTATTACTCTTATTATTATCAATCTAACTCATATTATTAGCCATATTGTGCTTATATGATTAATAGAACGAGAATTACTATACTCGCTACTCTTAGTATTATCAATCTAACTCATATTATTAGCCATATTATGCTTATATGATCGATAGAACGACAATTACTATACTTATTATTCTTATTTTTATCAACCCAACTCATATTATTCGCCATATTATGCTTAAATGATCGATAGAACGACAATTACTATCCTCATTACTCTTATTATTATGAATCTAACTCATATTATTAGCCATATTATGCTTATATTATCGATAGAACGACAATAACTATACTTATTACTGTTACTATTATCAATCTAACTCATATTATTAGCCATATTATGCTTATATGATCGATAGAATGAGAATTACTATACTCACTACTCTTAGTATTATCACTCTCACTCATATTATTAGCCATATTATGCTTATATGTTCGATAGAACGATAATTACTGTACTTATTACTCTTATTGTTATCAATCTAACTCATATTATTAGCCATATTATGCTTATATGATCGATAGAACGAGAATTACTATACTCGCTACTCTTAGTATTATCAATCTAACTCATATTATTAGCCATATTATGCTTATATGATCGATAGAACGACAATTACTATACTTATTATTCTTATTGTTATCAACCCAACTCATATTATTCGCCATATTATGCTTAAATGATCGACAGAACGACAATTACTATACTTATTACATTTATTATTATGAATCTAACTCATATTATTAGCCACATTATGCTTATATGATCGATAGAACTACAATTACTATACTCGTTACTCTTATTATTATCAATCTAACTCATATTATTAGCCATATTATGATTATATGATCGATAGAATGAGAATTACTATACTCACTACTCTTAGTATTATCACTCTAACTCATAATATTAGCCTTATTATGCTTATATGATCGATAGAACGACAATTACTCTACTTATTACTCTTATTATTATCAATCTAACTCATATTATTAGCCATATTATGCTTAAATGATCGATAGAAGGACAATTACTATAGTTATTACTCTTATTATTATCAATCTAACTCATATTATTAGCCATATTATGCTTGAATGATCGATAGAACGACAACTACTGTACTTATTATTCTTATTTTTATCAACCCAACTCATATTATTCGCCATATTATGCTTAAATGATCGATAGAACGACAATTACTATACGTATTACTCTTATTATTATGAATCTAACTCATATTATTAACCATATTATGCAGATATGATCGATAGAACGACAATTACTATACTTATTACTCTTATTATTATCATTCTAACTCATATTATTAACCATATTATGCAGATATGATCGATAGAACTACAATTACTATACTCATTACTCTTATCATTATCAATCTAACTCATATTACTAGCCATATTATGCTTATATGTTCGATAGAACGACAATTACTATACTCACTACTCTTAGTATTATCAATCTAACTCATATTATTAGCCATATTATGCTTATATGATCGATAGAACGACAATTACTGTACTTATTACTCTTATTATTATCAATCTAACTCATATTATTAGCCATATTGTGCTTATATGATTAATAGAACGAGAATTACTATACTCGCTACTCTTAGTATTATCAATCTAACTCATATTATTAGCCATATTATGCTTATATGATCGATAGAACGACAATTACTATACTTATTATTCTTATTTTTATCACCCCAACTCATATTATTAGCCATATTATGCTTAAATGATCGATAGAACGACAATTACTATCCTCATTACTCTTATTATTATGAATCTAACTCATATTATTAGCCATATTATGCTTATATTATCGATAGAACGACAATAACTATACTTATTACTGTTATTATTATCAATCTAACTCATATTATTAGCCATATTATGCTTATATGATCGATAGAATGAGAATTACTATACTCACTACTCTTAGTATTATCACTCTCACTCATATTATTAGCCATATTATGCTTATATGATCGATAGAACGATAATTACTGTACTTATTACTCTTATTGTTATCAATCTAACTCATATTATTAGCCATATTATGCTTAAATGATCGATAGAACGACAATTACTATACGTATTACTCTTATTATTATGAATCTAACTCATATTATTAACCATATTATGCAGATATGATCGATAGAACGACAACTACTATACTTATTACTCTTATTATTATCATTCTAACTCATATTATTAACCATATTATGCAGATATGATCGATAGAACTACAATTACTATACTCATTACTCTTATCATTATCAATCTAACTCATATTACTAGCCATATTATGCTTATATGTTCGATAGAACGACAATTACTATACTCACTACTCTTAGTATTATCAATCTAACTCATATTATTAGCCATATTATGCTTATATGATCGATAGAACGACAATTACTGTACTTATTACTCTTATTATTATCAATCTAACTCATATTATTAGCCATATTGTGCTTATATGATTAATAGAACGAGAATTACTATACTCGCTACTCTTAGTATTATCAATCTAACTCATATTATTAGCCATATTATGCTTATATGATCGATAGAACGACAATTACTATACTTATTATTCTTATTTTTTATCAACCAACTCATATTATTCGCCATATTATGCTTAAATGATCGATAGAACGACAATTACTATCCTCATTACTCTTATTATTATGAATCTAACTCATATTATTAGCCATATTATGCTTATTATCGATAGAACGACAATAACTATACTTATTACTGTTATTATTATCAATCTAACTCATATTATTAGCCATATTATGCTTATATGATCGATAGAATGAGAATTACTATACTCACTACTCTTAGTATTATCACTCTCACTCATATTATTAGCCATATTATGCTTATATGATCGATAGAACGATAATTACTGTACTTATTACTCTTATTGTTATCAATCTAACTCATATTATTAGCCATATTATGCTTAAATGATCGATAGAACGACAATTACTATACGTATTACTCTTATTATTATGAATCTAACTCATATTATTAACCATATTATGCAGATATGATCGATAGAACGACAATTACTATACTTATTACTCTTATTATTATCATTCTAACTCATATTATTAACCATATTATGCAGATATGATCGATAGAACTACAATTACTATACTCATTACTCTTATCATTATCAATCTAACTCATATTACTAGCCATATTATGCTTATATGTTCGATAGAACGACAATTACTATACTCACTACTCTTAGTATTATCAATCTAACTCATATTATTAGCCATATTATGCTTATACGATCGATAGAACGACAATTACTGTACTTATTACTCTTATTATTATCAATCTAACTCATATTATTAGCCATATTGTGCTTATATGATTAATAGAACGAGAATTACTATACTCGCTACTCTTAGTATTATCAATCTAACTCATATTATTAGCCATATTATGCTTATATGATCGATAGAACGACAATTACTATACTTATTATTCTTATTTTTATCAACCCAACTCATATTATTCGCCATATTATGCTTAAATGATCGATAGAACGACAATTACTATCCTCATTACTCTTATTATTATGAATCTAACTCATATTATTAGCCATATTATGCTTATATTATCGATAGAACGACAATAACTATACTTATTACTGTTACTATTATCAATCTAACTCATATTATTAGCCATATTATGCTTATATGATCGATAGAATGAGAATTACTATACTCACTACTCTTAGTATTATCACTCTCACTCATATTATTAGCCATATTATGCTTATATGTTCGATAGAACGATAATTACTGTACTTATTACTCTTATTGTTATCAATCTAACTCATATTATTAGCCATATTATGCTTATATGATCGATAGAACGAGAATTACTATACTCGCTACTCTTAGTATTATCAATCTAACTCATATTATTAGCCATATTATGCTTATATGATCGATAGAACGACAATTACTATACTTATTATTCTTATTGTTATCAACCCAACTCATATTATTCGCCATATTATGCTTAAATGATCGACAGAACGACAATTACTATACTTATTACATTTATTATTATGAATCTAACTCATATTATTAGCCACATTATGCTTATATGATCGATAGAACTACAATTACTATACTCGTTACTCTTATTATTATCAATCTAACTCATATTATTAGCCATATTATGATTATATGATCGATAGAATGAGAATTACTATACTCACTACTCTTAGTATTATCACTCTAACTCATAATATTAGCCTTATTATGCTTATATGATCGATAGAACGACAATTACTGTACTTATTACTGTTATTTTTATCAATCTAACTCATATTATTCGCAATATTATGCTTACATGATCGATAGAACTACAATTACTATACTCATTACTCTTATTATTATCAAGCTAACTCATATTATTAGCCATATTATGCTTATATGATCGATAGAACGAAAATTACTATACTCACTACTCTTAGTATTATGAATCTAACTCATATTATTAGCCATATTATGCTTATATTATCGATAGAACCACAATTACTATACTTATTACTGTTATTATTATCAATCTAACTCATATTATTAGCCATATTATGCTTATATGATCGATAGAATGAGAATTACTATACTCACTACTCTTAGTATTATCACTCTAACTCATATTATTAGCCATATTATGCTTATATGATCGAGAGAACGACAATTACTATACTTATTACTCTTATTATTATCAATGTAACTCATATTATTAGCCATATTATGCTTATATGATCGATAGAACGACAATTACTATACTTATTACTCTTATTATTATCAATCTAACTCATATTATTAGCCATATTATTCTTAAATGATCGATAGAAGGACAATTACTATAGTTATTACTCTTATTATTATGAATCTAACTCATATTATTAGCAATATTATGCTTATATGATCGATAGAACGACAATGACTATACTTATTACTGTTATTATTATCAATCTAACTCATATTATTAGCCATATTATGCTTATATTATCGATAGAACCACAATTACTATACTTATTACTGTTATTATTATCAATCTAACTCATATTATTAGCCATATTATGCTTATATGATCGATAGAACGACAATTACTGTACTTATTACTCTTATTATTATCAATCTAACTCATATTATTAGCCATATTGTGCTTATATGATTAATAGAACGAGAATTACTATACTCGCAACTCTTAGTATTATCAATCTAACTCATATTATTAGCCATATTATGCTTATATGATCGATAGAACGACAATAACTATACTTATTACTGTTATTATTATCAATCTAACTCATATTATTAGCCATATTATGCTTATATGATCGATAGAATGAGAATTACTATACTCACTACTCTTAGTATTATCACTCTCACTCATATTATTAGCCATATTATGCTTATATGATCGATAGAACGATAATTACTGTACTTATTACTCTTATTGTTATCAATCTAACTCATATTATTAGCCATATTATGCTTATATGATCGATAGAACGAGAATTACTATACTCGCTACTCTTAGTATTATCAATCTAACTCATATTATTAGCCATATTATGCTTATATGATCGATAGAACGACAATTACTATACTTATTATTCTTATTGTTATCAACCCAACTCATATTATTCGCCATATTATGCTTAAATGATCGACAGAACGACAATTACTATACTTATTACATTTATTATTATGAATCTAACTCATATTATTAGCCACATTATGCTTATATGATCGATAGAACTA
The DNA here is from genome assembly GCF_050947335.1 of Megachile rotundata. Classification (NCBI taxonomy): domain Eukaryota; kingdom Metazoa; phylum Arthropoda; class Insecta; order Hymenoptera; family Megachilidae; genus Megachile; species Megachile rotundata. The sequence continues at coordinate 8,116 of NW_027475051.1, read as the reverse complement.
CAATTACTATACTCGTTACTCTTATTATTATCAATCTAACTCATATTATTAGCCATATTATGCTTATATGATCGATAGAATGAGAATTACTATACTCACTACTCTTAGTATTATCACTCTAACTCATAATATTAGCCTTATTATGCTTATATGATCGATAGAACGACAATTACTGTACTTATTACTGTTATTATTATCAATCTAACTCATATTATTCGCAATATTATGCTTACATGATCGATAGAACTACAATTACTATACTCATTACTCTTATTATTATCAATCTAACTCATATTATTAGCCATATTATGCTTATATGATCGATAGAACGAAAATTACTATACTCACTACTCTCAGTATTATGAATCTAACTCATATTATTAGCCATATTATGCTTATATTATCGATAGAACCACAATTACTATACTTATTACTGTTATTATTATCAATCTAACTCATATTATTAGCCATATTATGCTTATATGATCGATAGAATGAGAATTACTATACTCACTACTCTTAGTATTATCACTCTAACTCATATTATTAGCCATATTATGCTTATATGATCGAGAGAACGACAATTACTATACTTATTACTCTTATTATTATCAATGTAACTCATATTATTAGCCATATTATGCTTATATGATCGATAGAACGACAATTACTATACTTATTACTCTTATTATTATGAATCTAACTCATATTATTAGCCACATTATGCTTATATGATCGATAGAACTACAATTACTATACTCGTTACTCTTATTATTATCAATCTCACTCATATTATTAGCCATATTATGCTTATATGATCGATAGAATGAGAATTACTATACTCACTACTCTTAGTATTATCACTCTAACTCATAATATTAGCCTTATTATGCTTATATGATCGATAGAACGACAACTACTGTACTTATTATTCTTATTTTTATCAACCCAACTCATATTATTCGCCATATTATGCTTAAATGATCGATAGAACGACAATTACTATACTTATTACTCTTATTATTATGAATCTAACTCATATTATTAATCATATTATGCAGATATGATCGATAGAACGACAATTACTATACTTATTACTCTTATTATTATCATTCTAACTCATATTATTAACCATATTATGCAGATATGATCGATAGAACTACAATTACTATACTCATTACTCTTATTATTATCAATCTAACTCATATTATTAGCCATATTATGCTTATATGATCGATAGAACGACAATTACTATACTCATTACTCTTATTATTATCAATCTAACTCATATTATTAGCCATATTATGCTTATATGATCGACAGAACGACAATTACTATACTTATTACACTCACTATTATCAATCTAACTCATGTTATTAACCATATTATGCAGATATGATCGATAGAACGACAATTACTATACTTATTACTCTTATTATTATCAATCTAACTCATATTATTAGCCATATTATGCGCAGATGGTCGACAGAACGACACTTACTATACTTATTACTCTTATTATTATGAATCAGACTCATATTATTAGCCATATTATGCTTATATGATCGATAGAACTACAATTACTATACGCATTACTCTTATTATTATCAATCTAACTCATATTATTTCCCATATTATGCTTATATGATCGATAGAACGACATTTACTATACTTATTACACTCACTATTATCAATCTAACTCATATTATTAGTCATATTATGCTTATATGATCGATAGAACGACAATTACCATACTTATTACTCTTATTATTATCAATCTAACTCATATTATTACCCATATTATGCAGATATGATCGATAGAACGACAATTACTATACTCACTACTCTTAGTATTATCACTCTAACTCATATTATTAGCCATATAATGCTTATATGATCGCGAGAACGACAATTACTATACTTATTACTCTTATTATTATCAATGTAACTCATATTATTAGCCATATTATGCTTATATGATCGATAGAACGACAATTACTGTACTTATTACTCTTATTGTTATCAATCTAACTCATATTATTAGCCATATTATGCTTATATGATCGATAGAACGAGAATTACTATACTCACTACTCTTAATATTATCAATCTAACTCATATTATTAGCCATATTATGCTTATATGATCGACAGAACGACAATTACTATACTTATTACTCTTATTATTATCAATCTAACTCATATTATTAGCCATATTATGCTTATATGATCGATAGAACGACAATTACTATACTTATTACTCTTATTGTTATCAATCTAACTCATATTATTAGCCATATTATGCTTATATGATCGATGGAACGACAATTACTATACTCATTACTCTTATTATTATCAATCTAACTCATATTATTAGCCATATTATGCTTATATGATCGACAGAACGACAATTACTATACTTATTACACTCACTATTATCAATCTAACTCATGTTATTAACCATATTATGCAGATATGATCGATAGAACGACAATTACTATACTTATTACTCTTATTATTATCAATCTAACTCATATTATTAGCCATATTATTCTTAAATGATCGATAGAAGGACAATTACTATAGTTATTACTCTTATTATTATGAATCTAACTCATATTATTAGCCATATTATGCTTATATGATCGATAGAACGACAATGACTATACTTATTACTGTTATTATTATCAATCTAACTCATATTATTAGCCATATTATGCTTATATTATCGATAGAACCACAATTACTATACTTATTACTGTTATTATTATCAATCTAACTCATATTATTAGCCATATTATGCTTATATGATCGATAGAATGAGAATTACTATACTCACTACTCCTAGTATTATCACTCTAACTCATATTATTAGCCATATTATGCTTATATGATCGAGAGAACGACAATTACTATACTTATTACTCTTATTATTATGAATGTAACTCATATTATTAGCCATATTATGCTTATATGATCGATAGAACGACAATTACTATACTTATTACTCTTATTATTATGAATCTAACTCATATTATTAGCCACATTATGCTTATATGATCGATAGAACTACAATTACTATACTCGTTACTCTTATTATTATCAATCTCACTCATATTATTAGCCATATTATGCTTATATGATCGATAGAATGAGAATTACTATGCTCACTACTCTTAGTATTATCACTCTAACTCATAATATTAGCCTTATTATGCTTATATGATCGATAGAACGACAACTACTGTACTTATTATTCTTATTTTTATCAACCCAACTCATATTATTCGCCATATTATGCTTAAATGATCGATAGAACGACAATTACTATACTTATTACTCTTATTATTATGAATCTAACTCATATTATTAACCATATTATGCAGATATGATCGATAGAACTACAATTACTATACTCATTACTCTTATTATTATCAATCTAACTCATATTATTAGCCATATTATGCTTATATGATCGATAGAACGACAATTACTATACTCACTACTCTTAGTATTATCAATCTAACTCATATTATTAGCCATATTATGCTTATATTATCGATAGAACGACAATTACTATACATATTACTGTTATTATTATCAATCTAACTCATATTATTAGCCATATTATGCTTATATGATCGATAGAACGACAATTACTATACTTATTATTCTTATTTTTATCAAACCAACTCATATTATTCGCCATATTATGCTTAAATGATCGATAGAACGAGAATTACTATACTCACTACTCTTAGTATTATCAATCTAACTCATATTATTAGCCATATTATGGTTATATTATCGATAGAACGACAATTACTATACTTATTACTGTTATTATTATCAATCTAACTCATATTATTAGCCATATTATGCTTATATGATCGATAGAACGACAATTACTCTACTTATTACTCTTATTATTATCAATCTAACTCATATTATTAGCCATATTATGCTTAAATGATCGATAGAAGGACAATTACTATAGTTATTACTCTTATTATTATCAATCTAACTCATATTATTAGCCATATTATGCTTAAATGATCGATAGAACGACAACTACTGTACTTATTATTCTTATTTTTATCAACCCAACTCATATTATTCGTCATATTATGCTTAAATGATCGATAGAACGACAATTACTATACGTATTACTCTTATTATTATGAATCTAACTCATATTATTAACCATATTATGCAGATATGATCGATAGAACGACAATTACTATACTTATTACTCTTATTATTATCATTCTAACTCATATTATTAACCATATTATGCAGATATGATCGATAGAACTACAATTACTATACTCATTACTCTTATCATTATCAATCTAACTCATATTACTAGCCATATTATGCTTATATGTTCGATAGAACGACAATTACTATACTCACTACTCTTAGTATTATCAATCTAACTCATATTATTAGCCATATTATGCTTATATGATCGATAGAACGACAATTACTGTACTTATTACTCTTATTATTATCAATCTAACTCATATTATTAGCCTTATTATGCTTATATTATCGATAGAACGACAATAACTATACTTATTACTGTTATTATTATCAATCTAACTCATATTATTAGCCATATTATGCTTATATGATCGATAGAATGAGAATTACTATACTCACTACTCTTAGTATTATCACTCTCACTCATATTATTAGCCATATTATGCTTATATGATCGATAGAACGATAATTACTGTACTTATTACTCTTATTGTTATCAATCTAACTCATATTATTAGCCATATTATGCTTATATGATCGATAGAACGAGAATTACTATACTCGCTACTCTTAGTATTATCAATCTAACTCATATTATTAGCCATATTATGCTTATATGATCGATAGAACGACAATTACTATACTTATTATTCTTATTGTTATCAAACCAACTCATATTATTCGCCATATTATGCTTAAATGATCGACAGAACGACAATTACTATACTTATTACATTTATTATTATGAATCTAACTCATATTATTAGCCACATTATGCTTATATGATCGATAGAAAAACAATTACTATACTCGTTACTCTTAGTATTATCAATCTAACTCATATTATTAGCCATATTATGCTTATATGATCGATAGAACGACAATTACTATACTTATTATTCTTATTTTTATCAACCCAACTCATATTATTCGCCATATTATGCTTAAATGATCGATAGAACGACAATTACTATACTTATTACTCTTATTATTATGAATCTAACTCATATTATTAACCATATTATGCAGATATGATCGATAGAACGACAATTACTATACTTATTACACTTATTATTATCATTCTAACTCATATTATTAACCATATTATGCAGATATGATCGATAGAACTACAATTACTATACTCATTACTCTTATTATTATCAATCTAACTCATATTATTAGCCATATTATGCTTATATGATCGATAGAACGACAATTACTATACTCACTACTCTTAGTATTATCAATCTAACTCATATTATTAGCCATATTATGCTTATATGATCGATAGAACGACAATTACTATACTTATTATTCTTATTTTTATCAACCCAACTCATATTATTCGCCATATGATGCTTAAATGATCGATAGAACGACAATTACTATCCTCATTACTCTTATTATTATGAATCTAACTCATATTATTAGCCATATTATGCTTATATTATCGATAGAACGACAATAACTATACTTATTACTGTTATTATTATCAATCTAACTCATATTATTAGCCATATTATGCTTATATGATCGATAGAATGAGAATTACTATACTCACTACTCTTAGTATTATCACTCTCACTCATATTATTAGCCATATTATGCTTATATGATCGATAGAACGATAATGACTGTACTTATTACTCTTATTGTTATCAATCTAACTCATATTATTAGCCATATTATGCTTAAATGATCGATAGAACGACAATTACTATACGTATTACTCTTATTATTATGAATCTAACTCATATTATTAACCATATTATGCAGATTTGATCGATAGAACGACAATTACTATACTTATTACTCTTATTATTATCATTCTAACTCATATTATTAACCATATTATGCAGATATGATCGATAGAACTACAATTACTATACTCATTACTCTTATCATTATCAATCTAACTCATATTATTAGCCATATTATGCTTATATGATCGATAGAATGAGAATTACTATACTCACTACTCTTAGTATTATCACTCTCACTCATATTATTAGCCATATTATGCTTATATGATCGATAGAACGATAATTACTGTACTTATTACTCTTATTGTTATCAATCTAACTCATATTATTAGCCATATTATGCTTATATGATCGATAGAACGAGAATTACTATACTCACTACTCTTAGTATTATCACTCTAACTCATAATATTAGCATTATTATGCTTATATGATCGATAGAACGACAACTACTGTACTTATTATTCTTATTTTTATCAACCCAACTCATATTATTCGCCATATTATGCTTAAATGATCGATAGAACGACAATTACTATACTTATTACTCTTATTATTATTAATCTAACTCATATTATTAACCATATTATGCAGATATGATCGATAGAACGACAATTACTATACTTATTACTCTTATTATTATCATTCTAACTCATATTATTAACCATATTATGCAGATATGATCGATAGAACTACAATTACTATACTCATTACTCTTATTCTTATCAATCTAACTCATATTATTAGCCATATTATGCTTATATGATCGATAGAACGACAATTACTATACTCACTACTCTTAGTATTATCAATCTAACTCATATTATTAGCCATATTATGCTTATATTATCGATAGAACGACAATTACTATACATATTACTGTTATTATTATCAACCTAACTCATATTATTAGCCATATTATGCTTATATGATCGATAGAACGACAATTACTATACTTATTATTCTTATTTTTATCAAACCAACTCATATTATTCGCCATATTATGCTTAAATGATCGATAGAACGAGAATTACTATACTCACTACTCTTAGTATTATCAATCTAACTCATATTATTAGCCATATTATGGTTATATTATCGATAGAACGACAATTACTATACTTATTACTGTTATTATTATCAATCTAACTCATATTATTAGCCATATTATGCTTAAATGATCGATAGAACTACAATTACTATACTCATTACTCTTATTATTATCAATCTAACTCATATTATTAGCCATATTATGCTTATATGATCGATAGAACGAGAATTACTATACTTATTACTCTTATTATTATCAATCTAACTCATATTATTAGCCATATTATGCTTATATGATCGATAGAACTACAATTACTATACGCATTACTCTTATTATTATCAATCTAACTCATATTATTTCCCATATTATGCTTATATGATCGATAGAACGACATTTACTATACTTATTACACTCACTATTATCAATCTAACTCATATTATTAGTCATATTATGCTTATATGATCGATAGAACGACAATTATCATACTTATTACTCTTATTATTATCAATCTAACTCATATTATTACCCATATTATGCAGATATGATCGATAGAACGACAATTACTATACTCACTACTCTTAGTATTATCACTCTAACTCATATTATTAGCCATATAATGCTTATATGATCGCGAGAACGACAATTACTATACTTATTACTCTTATTATTATCAATGTAACTCATATTATTAGCCATATTATGCTTATATGATCGATAGAACGACAATTACTGTACTTATTACTCTTATTGTTATCAATCTAACTCATATTATTAGCTATATTATGCTTATATGATCGATAGAACGAGAATTACTATACTCACTACTCTTAATATTATCAATCTAACTCATATTATTAGCCATATTATGCTTATATGATCGACAGAACGACAATTACTATACTTATTACTCTTATTATTATCAATCTAACTCATATTATTAGCCATATTATGCTTATATGATCGATAGAACGACAATTACTATACTTATTACTCTTATTGTTATCAATCTAACTCATATTATTAGCCATATTATACTT
>NW_027475050.1:0-17096 GCF_050947335.1 Megachile rotundata | reverse complement strand
GACATTTACTATACTTATTACTCTTATTATTATCAATCTAAGTCATATTATTAGCCATATTATGCTTATATGATCGATAGAACGACAATTACTATACTTATTACACTCACTATTATCAATCTAACTCATATTATTAACCATATTATGCAGATATGATAGATAGCACGACATTTACTATACTTATTACTCTTATTATTATCAATCTAACTCATATTATTAGCCATATTATGCTTATATGATCGATAGAACGAGAATTACTATACTCACTACTCTTAGTATTTTCAATCTAACTCATATTATTAGCCATACTATGCTTTAATGATCGATAGAACGACAATTACTATACTTATTACTCTTATTATTATCAACCTAGCTTATATTATTAGCCATAGTATGCTTATATGATCGATAGAACGACAATTACTATACTCACTACTCTTAGTATTTTCAATCTAACTCATATTATTAGCCATATTATGCTTTAATGATCGATAGAACGACAATTACTATACTTATTACTCTTATTATTATCAATCTAACTCATATTATTAGCCATATTATGCTTATATGATCGATAGAACGACAATTACTATACTCACCACTCTTATTATTATAAATCTCACTCATATTATTAGCCATATTATGCTTATATGATCGACAGAACGACAATTACTATACTTATTACACTTACTATTATCAATCTAACTCATATTATTAGCCATATTATGCTTATATGATCGATAGAACGACAATTACTATACTCACTACTCTTATTATTATCAATCTAACTCATATTATTAGCCATATTATGCTTATATGATCGATCGAACGACAATTACTATACTTACTACTCTTATTAGTATCAATCTAACTCATATTATTAGCCATACTATGCTTATATGATCGATAGAACTACAATTACTATACTCATTACTCTTATTATTATCAATCTAACTCATATTATTAACCATATTATGCAGATATGATCGATAGAACGACAATTACTATACACATTACTCTTACTATTATCAATCTAACTCATATTATTAACCATATTATGCTAATACGATCGATAGGAGGTCAATTACTATACTTATTACACTCACTATTATCAATCTAACTCATATTATTAACCATATTATGCAGATATGATCGATAGCACGACATTTACTATACTTATTACTCTTATTATTATCAATCTAACTCATATTATTAGCCATACTATGCTTATATGATCGATAGAACGACAATTACTATACTTATTACACTCACTATTATCAATCTGACTCATTTTATTAACCATATTATGCTAATATAATCGACAGAACGACAATTACTATACTCACTACTCTTATTATTATCAATCTAACTCATATTATTAGCCATATTATGCTTATATGATCGATCGAACGACAATTACTATACTTACTACTCTTATTAGTATCAATCTAGCTCATATTATTAGCCATATTATGCTTATATGATCGATAGAACGAGAATTACTATACTCACTACTCTTAGTATTTTCAATCCAACTCATATTATTAGCCATATTATGCTTTAATGATCGATAGAACGACAATTACTATACTTATTACTCTTATTATTATCAATCTAACTCATATTATTAGCCATATTATGCTTATATGATCGATAGAACGAGAATTACTATACTCACTACTCTTAGTATTTTCAATCTAACTCATATTATTAGCCATACTATGCTTTAATGATCGATAGAACGACAATTACTATACTTATTACACTCACTGTTATCAATCTAACTCATATTATTAACCATATTATGCAGATATGATCGATAGAACGACAATTACTATACACATTACTCTTACTATTATCAATCTAACTCATATTATTAACCATATTATGCTAATACGATCGATAGGAGGTCAATTACTATACATATTACACTCACTATTATCAATCTAACTCATATTATTAACCATATTGTGGAGATATGATCGATAGCACGACATTTACTATACTTACTACACTCACTATTATCAATCTAACTCATATTATTAACCATATTATGCAAATTTGATCGATAGAACGACAATCACTATACTTATTACTGTTATTATTATCAACCTAGCTCATATTATTAGCCATATTATGCTTATATGATCGACAGAACGACAATTACTGTACTTATTATTCTTATTTTTATCAACCTAACTCATATTATTAGCCATATTATGCTTAAATGATCGATAGAACGACAATTACTATACACATTACTCTCACTATTATCAATCTAACTCATATTATTAACCATATTATGCTAATACGATCGATAGGAGGTCAATTACTATACTTATTACACTCACTATTATCAATCTAACTCATATTATTAACCATATTATGCAGATACGATCGATAGCACGACATTTACTATACTTATTACTCTTATTATTATCAATCTAACTCATATTATTGGCCATATTATGCTTATATGAACGACAGAACGACAATTACTATACACATTTCTCTTACTATTATCAATCTAACTCATATTTTTAACCATATTATGCTAATACGATCGATAGGAGGTCAATTACTATACTTATTACACTCACTATTATCAATCTAACTCATATTATTAACCATATTATGCAGATATGATCGACAGCACGACATTTACGATACTTATTACTCTTATTATTATCAATCTCACTCGTATTATTAGCCATATTATGCTTATATGATCGATAGAACGAGAATTACTATACTCACTACTCTTAGTATTTTCAATCTATCTTATATTATTAACCATATTATGCAGATATGATCGACAGCACGACATTTACGATACTTATTACTCTTATTATTATCAATCTCACTCGTATTATTAGCCATATTATGCTTATATGATCGATAGAACGAGAATTACTATACTCACTACTCTTAGTATTTTCAATCTATCTTAAATTATTAGCCATATTATGCTTTAATGATCGATAGAACGACAATTACTATACTTATTACTCTTATTATTATCAATCTAACTCATATTATTAGCCATATTATGCTTATATGATCGACAGAACGACAATTACTATACTTATTACACTTACTATTATCAATCTGACTCATATTATTAGCCATACTATGCTTGTATGATCGATAGAACTACAATTACTATACTCATTACTCTTATTATTATCAATCTAACTCATATTATTAACCATATTATGCAGATATGATCGATAGAACGACAATTACTATACACATTACTCTTACTATTATCAATCTAACTCATATTATTAACCATGTTATGCTAATACGATCGATAGGAGGTCAATTACTATACTTATTACACTCACTGTTATCAATCTAACTCATATTATTAACCATATTATGCAGATATGATCGATAGCACGACATTTACTATACTTATTACTCTTATTATTATCAATCTAACTCATATTATTAGCCACATTATGCTTATATGATCGAAAGAACGACAATTACTATACTTATTACACTCACTATTATCAATCTGCTTCATATTATTAACCATATTATGCAGATATGATCGATAGCACGACATTTACTATACTTATTACTCTTATTATTATCAATCTAACTCATATTATTAGCCACATTATGCTTATATGATCGAAAGAACGACAATTACTATACTTATTACACTCACTATTATCAATCTGCTTCATATTATTAACCATATTATGCAGATATGATAGATAGCACGACATTTACTATACTTATTACTCTTATCATTATCAATCTAAGTCATATTATTAGCCATATTATGCTTATATGATCGATAGAACGACAATTACTATACTTATTACACTCACTATTATCAATCTAACTCATATTATTAACCATATTATGCAGATATGATAGATAGCACGACATTTACTATACTTATTACTCTTATTATTATCAATCTAACTCATATTATTAGCCATATTATGCTTATATGATCGATAGAACGAGAATTACTATACTCACTACTCTTAGTATTTTCAATCTAACTCATATTATTAGCCATACTATGCTTTAATGATCGATAGAACGACAATTACTATACTTATTACTCTTATTATTATCAATCTAACTCATATTATTAGCCATATTATGCTTATATGATCGATAGAACGACAATTACTATACTCACCACTCTTATTATTATAAATCTCACTCATATTATTAGCCATATTATGCTTATATGATCGACAGAACGACAATTACTATACTTATTACACTTACTATTATCAATCTAACTCATATTATTAGCCATATTATGCTTATATGATCGATAGAACGACAATTACTATACTCACTACTCTTATTATTATCAATCTAACTCATATTATTAGCCATATTATGCTTATATGATCGATCGAACGACAATTACTATACTTACTACTCTTATTAGTATCAATCTAACTCATATTATTAGCCATACTATGCTTATATGATCGATAGAACTACAATTACTATACTCATTACTCTTATTATTATCAATCTAACTCATATTATTAACCATATTATGCAGATATGATCGATAGAACGACAATTACTATACACATTACTCTTACTATTATCAATCTAACTCATATTATTAACCATATTATGCTAATACGATCGATAGGAGGTCAATTACTATACTTATTACACTCACTATTATCAATCTAACTCATATTATTAACCATATTATGCAGATATGATCGATAGCACGACATTTACTATACTTATTACTCTTATTATTATCAATCTAACTCATATTATTAGCCATACTATGCTTATATGATCGATAGAACGACAATTACTATACTTATTACACTCACTATTATCAATCTGACTCATTTTATTAACCATATTATGCTAATATAATCGACAGAACGACAATTACTATACTCACTACTCTTATTATTATCAATCTAACTCATATTATTAGCCATATTATGCTTATATGATCGATCGAACGACAATTACTATACTTACTACTCTTATTAGTATCAATCTAGCTCATATTATTAGCCATATTATGCTTATATGATCGATAGAACGAGAATTACTATACTCACTACTCTTAGTATTTTCAATCCAACTCATATTATTAGCCATATTATGCTTTAATGATCGATAGAACGACAATTACTATACTTATTACTCTTATTATTATCAATCTAACTCATATTATTAGCCATATTATGCTTATATGATCGATAGAACGAGAATTACTATACTCACTACTCTTAGTATTTTCAATCTAACTCATATTATTAGCCATACTATGCTTTAATGATCGATAGAACGACAATTACTATGCTTATTACACTCACTGTTATCAATCTAACTCATATTATTAACCATATTATGCAGATATGATCGATAGAACGACAATTACTATACACATTACTCTTACTATTATCAATCTAACTCATATTATTAACCATATTATGCTAATACGATCGATAGGAGGTCAATTACTATACATATTACACTCACTATTATCAATCTAACTCATATTATTAACCATATTGTGGAGATATGATCGATAGCACGACATTTACTATACTTACTACACTCACTATTATCAATCTAACTCATATTATTAACCATATTATGCAAATTTGATCGATAGAACGACAATCACTATACTTATTACTGTTATTATTATCAACCTAGCTCATATTATTAGCCATATTATGCTTATATGATCGACAGAACGACAATTACTGTACTTATTATTCTTATTTTTATCAACCTAACTCATATTATTAGCCATATTATGCTTAAATGATCGATAGAACGACAATTACTATACACATTACTCTCACTATTATCAATCTAACTCATATTATTAACCATATTATGCTAATACGATCGATAGGAGGTCAATTACTATACTTATTACACTCACTATTATCAATCTAACTCATATTATTAACCATATTATGCAGATACGATCGATAGCACGACATTTACTATACTTATTACTCTTATTATTATCAATCTAACTCATATTATTGGCCATATTATGCTTATATGAACGACAGAACGACAATTACTATACACATTTCTCTTACTATTATCAATCTAACTCATATTTTTAACCATATTATGCTAATACGATCGATAGGAGGTCAATTACTATACTTATTACACTCACTATTATCAATCTAACTCATATTATTAACCATATTATGCAGATATGATCGACAGCACGACATTTACGATACTTATTACTCTTATTATTATCAATCTCACTCGTATTATTAGCCATATTATGCTTATATGATCGATAGAACGAGAATTACTATACTCACTACTCTTAGTATTTTCAATCTATCTTATATTATTAACCATATTATGCAGATATGATCGACAGCACGACATTTACGATACTTATTACTCTTATTATTATCAATCTCACTCGTATTATTAGCCATAGTATGCTTATATGATCGATAGAACGACAATTACTATACTCACTACTCTTAGTATTTTCAATCTAACTCATATTATTAGCCATATTATGCCTTAATGATCGATAGAACGACAATTACTATACTTATTACTCTTATTATTATCAATCTAACTCATATTATTAGCCATATTATGCTTATATGATCGATAGAACGACAATTACTATACTCACCACTCTTATTATTATAAATCTCACTCATATTATTAGCCATATTATGCTTATATGATCGACAGAACGACAATTACTATACTTATTACACTTACTATTATCAATCTAACTCATATTATTAGCCATATTATGCTTATATGATCGATAGAACGACAATTACTATACTCACTACTCTTATTATTATCAATCTAACTCATATTATTAGCCATATTATGCTTATATGATCGATCGAACGACAATTACTATTCTTACTACTCTTATTAGTATCAATCTAACTCATATTATTAGCCATACTATGCTTATATGATCGATAGAACTACAATTACTATACTCATTACTCTTATTATTATCAATCTAACTCATATTATTAACCATATTATGCAGATATGATCGATAGAACGACAATTACTATACACATTACTCTTACTATTATCAATCTAACTCATATTATTAGCCATACTATGCTTATATGATCGATAGAACGACAATTACTATACTTATTACACTCACTATTATCAATCTGACTCATTTTATTAACCATATTATGCTAATATAATCGACAGAACGACAATTACTATACTCACTACTCTTATTATTATCAATCTAACTCATATTATTAGCCATATTATGCTTATATGATCGATCGAACGACAATTACTATACTTACTACTCTTATTAGTATCAATCTAGCTCATACTATTAGCCATATTATGCTTATATGATCGATAGAACGAGAATTACTATACTCACTACTCTTAGTATTTTCAATCTAACTCATATTATTAGCCATATTATGCTTTAATGATCGATAGAACGACAATTACTATACTTATTACTCTTATTATTATCAATCTAACTCATATTATTAGCCATATTATGCTTATATGATCGATAGAACGAGAATTACTATACTCACTACTCTTAGTATTTTCAATCTAACTCATATTATTAGCCATACTATGCTTTAATGATCGATAGAACGACAATTACTATACTTATTACTCTTATTATTATCAATCTAACTCATATTATTAGCCATATTATGCTTATATGATCGATAGAACGACAATTACTATACTTATTTCACTCACTATTATCAATCTAACTCATATTATTAATCATATTATGCAGATATGATAGATAGCACGACATTTACTATACTTAATACACTTATTATTATCAATCTAACTCGTATTATTACCCATATTATGCTTATATGATCGATAGAACGACAATTACTATACTCACTACTCTTATTATTATCAACCTAGCTCATATTGTTAGCCATAATATGCTTATATGATCGACAGAACGACAATTACTATACACATTACTCTTACTATTATCAATCTAACTCATATTATTAACCATATTATGCTAATACGATCGATAGGAGGTCAATTACTATACTTATTACACTCACTATTATCAATCTAACTCATAGTATTAACCATATTGTGGAGATATGATCGATAGCACGACATTTACTATACTTATTACACTCACTATTATCAATCTAACTCAAATTATTAACCATATTATGCAGATATGATCGATATAACGACAATTACTATACTTATTACACTCACTGTTATCAATCTAACTCATATTATTAACCATATTATGCAGATATGATCGATAGAACGACAATTACTATACACATTACTCTTACTATTATCAATCTAACTCATATTATTAACCATATTATGCTAATACGATCGATAGGAGGTCAATTACTATACATATTACACTCACCGTTATCAATCTAACTCATATTATTAACCATATTGTGGAGATATGATCGAAAGCACGACATTTACTATACTTACTACACTCACTATTATCAATCTAACTCATATTATTAACCATATTATGCAAATTTGATCGATAGAACGACAATCACTATACTTATTACTGTTATTATTATCAACCTAGCTCATATTATTAGCCATATTATGCTTATATGATCGACAGAACGACAATTACTATACTTATTATTCTTATTTTTATCAACCTAACTCATATTATTAGCCATATTATGCTTAAATGATCGATAGAACGACAATTACTATACACATTACTCTCACTATTATCAATCTAACTCATATTATTAACCATATTATGCTAATACGATCGATAGGAGGTCAATTACTATACTTATTACACTCACTATTATCAATCTAACTCATAGTATTAACCATATTGTGGAGATATGATCGATAGCACGACATTTACTATACTTATTACACTCACTATTATCAATCTAACTCAAATTATTAACCATATTATGCAGATATGATCGATATAACGGCAATTGCTATACTTATTACACTCACTGTTATCAATCTAACTCATATTATTAAACATATTATGCAAATTTGATCGATAGAACGACAATCACTATACTTATTACTCTTATTATTATCAATCTGACTCATATTATTAGCCATATTATGCTTATATGATCGATAGAACGACAATTACTATACTCACTACTCTTATTATTATCAATCTAACTCGTATTATTAGCCATATTATGCTTATATGATCGATAGAACGAGAATTACTATACTCACTACTCTTAGTATTTTCAATCTATCTCATATTATTAGCCATATTATGCTTTAATGATCGATAGAACGACAATTACTATACTTATTACTCTTATTATTATCAATCTAACTCATATTATTAGCCATATTATGCTTATATGATCGACAGAACGACAATTACTATACTTATTACACTTACTATTATCAATCTAACTCATATTATTAGCCATACTATGCTTATATGATCGATAGAACTATAATTACTATACTCATTACTCTTATTATTATCAATCTAACTCATATTATTAACCATATTATGCAGATATGATCGATAGAACGACAATTACTATACACATTACTCTTACTATTATCAATCTAACTCATATTATTAACCATATTATGCTAATACGATCGATAGGAGGTCAATTACTATACTTATTACACTCACTATTATCAATCTAACTCATATTATTAACCATATTATGCAGATATGATCGATAGCACGACATATACTATACTTATTACTCTTATTATTATCAATCTGACTCATATTATTAGCCATATTATGCTTATATGATCGATAGAACGACAATTACTATACACATTACTCTTACTATTATCAATCTAACTCATATTATTAACCATATTATGCTAATACGATCGATAGGAGGTCAATTACTATACTTATTACACTCACTGTTATCAATCTAACTCATATTATTAACCATATTATGCAGATATGATCGATAGCACGACATTTACTATACTTATTACTCTTATTATTATCAATCTAACTCATATTATTAGCCACATTATGCTTATATGATCGATAGAACGACAATTACTATACTTATTCCACTCACTATTATCAATCTAACTCATATTATTAACCATATTATGCAGATATGATAGATAGCACGACATTTACTATACTTATTACTGTTCTTATTATCAATCTAAGTCATATTATTAGTCATATTATGCTTATATGATCGATAGAACGACAATTACTATACTTATTACACTCACTATTATCAATCTAACTCATATTATTAACCATATTATGCAGATATGATAGATAGCACGACATTTACTATACTTATTACTCTTATTATTATCAATCTAACTCATATTATTAGCCATATTATGCTTATATGATCGATAGAACGAGAATTACTATACTCACTACTCTTAGTATTTTCAATCTAACTCATATTATTAGCCATTCTATGCTTTAATGATCGATAGAACGACAATTACTATACTTATTACTCTTATTATTATCAATCTGACTCATATTATTAGCCATATTATACTTATATGATCGATAGAACGACAATAACTATACTCACTACTCTTATTATTATCAATCTAACGCATATTATTAACCATATTATGCTAATACGATCGATAGGAGGTCAATTACTATACTTATTACACTCACTATTATCAATCTAACTCATATTATTAACCATATTATGCAGATATGATCGATAGCACGACATTTACTATACTTATTACTCTTATTATTATCAATCTAACTCATATTATTAGCCACATTATGCTTATATGATCGATAGAACGACAATTACTATACTTATTACACTCACTATTATCAATCTAACTCATATTATTAACCATATTATGCAGATATGATAGATAGCACGACATTTACTATACTTATTACTCTTATTATTATCAATCTAAGTCATATTATTAGCCATATTATGCTTATATGATCGATAGAACGACAATTACTATACTTATTACACTCACTATTATCAATCTAACTCATATTATTAACCATATTATGCAGATATGATAGATAGCACGACATTTACTATACTTATTACTCTTATTATTATCAATCTAACTCATATTATTAGCCATATTATGCTTATATGATCGATAGAACGAGAATTACTATACTCACTACTCTTAGTATTTTCAATCTAACTCATATTATTAGCCATACTATGCTTTAATGATCGATAGAACGACAATTACTATACTTATTACTCTTATTATTATCAACCTAGCTTATATTATTAGCCATAGTATGCTTATATGATCGATAGAACGACAATTACTATACTCACTACTCTTAGTATTTTCAATCTAACTCATATTATTAGCCATATTATGCTTTAATGATCGATAGAACGACAATTACTATACTTATTACTCTTATTATTATCAATCTAACTCATATTATTAGCCATATTATGCTTATATGATCGATAGAACGACAATTACTATACTCACCACTCTTATTATTATAAATCTCACTCATATTATTAGCCATATTATGCTTATATGATCGACAGAACGACAATTACTATACTTATTACACTTACTATTATCAATCTAACTCATATTATTAGCCATATTATGCTTATATGATCGATAGAACGACAATTACTATACTCACTACTCTTATTATTATCAATCTAACTCATATTATTAGCCATATTATGCTTATATGATCGATCGAACGACAATTACTATACTTACTACTCTTATTAGTATCAATCTAACTCATATTATTAGCCATACTATGCTTATATGATCGATAGAACTACAATTACTATACTCATTACTCTTATTATTATCAATCTAACTCATATTATTAACCATATTATGCAGATATGATCGATAGAACGACAATTACTATACACATTACTCTTACTATTATCAATCTAACTCATATTATTAACCATATTATGCTAATACGATCGATAGGAGGTCAATTACTATACTTATTACACTCACTATTATCAATCTAACTCATATTATTAACCATATTATGCAGATATGATCGATAGCACGACATTTACTATACTTATTACTCTTATTATTATCAATCTAACTCATATTATTAGCCATACTATGCTTATATGATCGATAGAACGACAATTACTATACTTATTACACTCACTATTATCAATCTGACTCATTTTATTAACCATATTATGCTAATATAATCGACAGAACGACAATTACTATACTCACTACTCTTATTATTATCAATCTAACTCATATTATTAGCCATATTATGCTTATATGATCGATCGAACGACAATTACTATACTTACTACTCTTATTAGTATCAATCTAGCTCATATTATTAGCCATATTATGCTTATATGATCGATAGAACGAGAATTACTATACTCACTACTCTTAGTATTTTCAATCCAACTCATATTATTAGCCATATTATGCTTTAATGATCGATAGAACGACAATTACTATACTTATTACTCTTATTATTATCAATCTAACTCATATTATTAGCCATATTATGCTTATATGATCGATAGAACGAGAATTACTATACTCACTACTCTTAGTATTTTCAATCTAACTCATATTATTAGCCATACTATGCTTTAATGATCGATAGAACGACAATTACTATACTTATTACACTCACTGTTATCAATCTAACTCATATTATTAACCATATTATGCAGATATGATCGATAGAACGACAATTACTATACACATTACTCTTACTATTATCAATCTAACTCATATTATTAACCATATTATGCTAATACGATCGATAGGAGGTCAATTACTATACATATTACACTCACTATTATCAATCTAACTCATATTATTAACCATATTGTGGAGATATGATCGATAGCACGACATTTACTATACTTACTACACTCACTATTATCAATCTAACTCATATTATTAACCATATTATGCAAATTTGATCGATAGAACGACAATCACTATACTTATTACTGTTATTATTATCAACCTAGCTCATATTATTAGCCATATTATGCTTATATGATCGACAGAACGACAATTACTGTACTTATTATTCTTATTTTTATCAACCTAACTCATATTATTAGCCATATTATGCTTAAATGATCGATAGAACGACAATTACTATACACATTACTCTCACTATTATCAATCTAACTCATATTATTAACCATATTATGCTAATACGATCGATAGGAGGTCAATTACTATACTTATTACACTCACTATTATCAATCTAACTCATATTATTAACCATATTATGCAGATACGATCGATAGCACGACATTTACTATACTTATTACTCTTATTATTATCAATCTAACTCATATTATTGGCCATATTATGCTTATATGAACGACAGAACGACAATTACTATACACATTTCTCTTACTATTATCAATCTAACTCATATTTTTAACCATATTATGCTAATACGATCGATAGGAGGTCAATTACTATACTTATTACACTCACTATTATCAATCTAACTCATATTATTAACCATATTATGCAGATATGATCGACAGCACGACATTTACGATACTTATTACTCTTATTATTATCAATCTCACTCGTATTATTAGCCATATTATGCTTATATGATCGATAGAACGAGAATTACTATACTCACTACTCTTAGTATTTTCAATCTATCTTATATTATTAACCATATTATGCAGATATGATCGACAGCACGACATTTACGATACTTATTACTCTTATTATTATCAATCTCACTCGTATTATTAGCCATATTATGCTTATATGATCGATAGAACGAGAATTACTATACTCACTACTCTTAGTATTTTCAATCTATCTTAAATTATTAGCCATATTATGCTTTAATGATCGATAGAACGACAATTACTATACTTATTACTCTTATTATTATCAATCTAACTCATATTATTAGCCATATTATGCTTATATGATCGACAGAACGACAATTACTATACTTATTACACTTACTATTATCAATCTGACTCATATTATTAGCCATACTATGCTTGTATGATCGATAGAACTACAATTACTATACTCATTACTCTTATTATTATCAATCTAACTCATATTATTAACCATATTATGCAGATATGATCGATAGAACGACAATTACTATACACATTACTCTTACTATTATCAATCTAACTCATATTATTAACCATGTTATGCTAATACGATCGATAGGAGGTCAATTACTATACTTATTACACTCACTGTTATCAATCTAACTCATATTATTAACCATATTATGCAGATATGATCGATAGCACGACATTTACTATACTTATTACTCTTATTATTATCAATCTAACTCATATTATTAGCCACATTATGCTTATATGATCGAAAGAACGACAATTACTATACTTATTACACTCACTATTATCAATCTGCTTCATATTATTAACCATATTATGCAGATATGATCGATAGCACGACATTTACTATACTTATTACTCTTATTATTATCAATCTAACTCATATTATTAGCCACATTATGCTTATATGATCGAAAGAACGACAATTACTATACTTATTACACTCACTATTATCAATCTGCTTCATATTATTAACCATATTATGCAGATATGATAGATAGCACGACATTTACTATACTTATTACTCTTATCATTATCAATCTAAGTCATATTATTAGCCATATTATGCTTATATGATCGATAGAACGACAATTACTATACTTATTACACTCACTATTATCAATCTAACTCATATTATTAACCATATTATGCAGATATGATAGATAGCACGACATTTACTATACTTATTACTCTTATTATTATCAATCTAACTCATATTATTAGCCATATTATGCTTATATGATCGATAGAACGAGAATTACTATACTCACTACTCTTAGTATTTTCAATCTAACTCATATTATTAGCCATACTATGCTTTAATGATCGATAGAACGACAATTACTATACTTATTACTCTTATTATTATCAATCTAACTCATATTATTAGCCATATTATGCTTATATGATCGATAGAACGACAATTACTATACTCACCACTCTTATTATTATAAATCTCACTCATATTATTAGCCATATTATGCTTATATGATCGACAGAACGACAATTACTATACTTATTACACTTACTATTATCAATCTAACTCATATTATTAGCCATATTATGCTTATATGATCGATAGAACGACAATTACTATACTCACTACTCTTATTATTATCAATCTAACTCATATTATTAGCCATATTATGCTTATATGATCGATCGAACGACAATTACTATACTTACTACTCTTATTAGTATCAATCTAACTCATATTATTAGCCATACTATGCTTATATGATCGATAGAACTACAATTACTATACTCATTACTCTTATTATTATCAATCTAACTCATATTATTAACCATATTATGCAGATATGATCGATAGAACGACAATTACTATACACATTACTCTTACTATTATCAATCTAACTCATATTATTAACCATATTATGCTAATACGATCGATAGGAGGTCAATTACTATACTTATTACACTCACTATTATCAATCTAACTCATATTATTAACCATATTATGCAGATATGATCGATAGCACGACATTTACTATACTTATTACTCTTATTATTATCAATCTAACTCATATTATTAGCCATACTATGCTTATATGATCGATAGAACGACAATTACTATACTTATTACACTCACTATTATCAATCTGACTCATTTTATTAACCATATTATGCTAATATAATCGACAGAACGACAATTACTATACTCACTACTCTTATTATTATCAATCTAACTCATATTATTAGCCATATTATGCTTATATGATCGATCGAACGACAATTACTATACTTACTACTCTTATTAGTATCAATCTAGCTCATATTATTAGCCATATTATGCTTATATGATCGATAGAACGAGAATTACTATACTCACTACTCTTAGTATTTTCAATCCAACTCATATTATTAGCCATATTATGCTTTAATGATCGATAGAACGACAATTACTATACTTATTACTCTTATTATTATCAATCTAACTCATATTATTAGCCATATTATGCTTATATGATCGATAGAACGAGAATTACTATACTCACTACTCTTAGTATTTTCAATCTAACTCATATTATTAGCCATACTATGCTTTAATGATCGATAGAACGACAATTACTATGCTTATTACACTCACTGTTATCAATCTAACTCATATTATTAACCATATTATGCAGATATGATCGATAGAACGACAATTACTATACACATTACTCTTACTATTATCAATCTAACTCATATTATTAACCATATTATGCTAATACGATCGATAGGAGGTCAATTACTATACATATTACACTCACTATTATCAATCTAACTCATATTATTAACCATATTGTGGAGATATGATCGATAGCACGACATTTACTATACTTACTACACTCACTATTATCAATCTAACTCATATTATTAACCATATTATGCAAATTTGATCGATAGAACGACAATCACTATACTTATTACTGTTATTATTATCAACCTAGCTCATATTATTAGCCATATTATGCTTATATGATCGACAGAACGACAATTACTGTACTTATTATTCTTATTTTTATCAACCTAACTCATATTATTAGCCATATTATGCTTAAATGATCGATAGAACGACAATTACTATACACATTACTCTCACTATTATCAATCTAACTCATATTATTAACCATATTATGCTAATACGATCGATAGGAGGTCAATTACTATACTTATTACACTCACTATTATCAATCTAACTCATATTATTAACCATATTATGCAGATACGATCGATAGCACGACATTTACTATACTTATTACTCTTATTATTATCAATCTAACTCATATTATTGGCCATATTATGCTTATATGAACGACAGAACGACAATTACTATACACATTTCTCTTACTATTATCAATCTAACTCATATTTTTAACCATATTATGCTAATACGATCGATAGGAGGTCAATTACTATACTTATTACACTCACTATTATCAATCTAACTCATATTATTAACCATATTATGCAGATATGATCGACAGC
>NW_027475049.1:0-17179 GCF_050947335.1 Megachile rotundata | reverse complement strand
AGTATCGATAGAACGACAATTATTATACTTATTAGTCTTATTCCTACCAATATAACTTATATTGTTATCCATACTATGCTGTTATTATCGATAGAACGATAGTTATTATACTCATTACGCTTATTGCTTTGAATCTAACTTAAGTTATTAGCCATATTATGCTGCTATTTTCGATAGAACGATAATTATTATACTTATTCGTCTTATTGCTCTCAATCTAAATAAAATTGATAGCCACATTATGCTGCTATTTTCGATAGAACGATAATTATTATACTTATTCGTCTTATTCCTATCAATCTAACTCACATTGTTGGCCATATTATGCAGCTATTATCGATAGAACAATTATTATTATACTTATTACTCTTATCATTTTCAATCTAACTAAAATTATTCCCCATATTATGCTGCTTTTATCGTTAGAACGATAATTATTATACTTAATACTCTTAATGTTTTCAATCTAACTTAAATTATTAGCCATATTTTGCTGCTAGTATCGATAGAACGATAATTATTATACTTACTGCTCTTATTATCTTCAATCTAACTTAAATTATTGGCCATATTATGCTGCTAGTATCGAAAGGACGATGATTATTATACTTATTACTCTTATCATTTTCAATCTAACTTAAACTATTAGCCATATTATGCAGCTAGTATCGATAGAACGATAATTATTATACTTATTACTCTTATTATGTTCAATCTAACTCAAATTATTAGGCATATTATGATGCTAGTATCGATAGAACGATAATAATCATTCTTACTACTCTTATTATTTTCAATCTCACTAATATAATTAGCCACATTATGTTGTTAGTGTCGAGAGAACCATAATTATTATACCTAATACTCTTATTACTATCAATCGAACGTAAATTATTAGTCATATTATGCTGCTAGTATCGATAGAACCATAAGTATTGTACTTATTGCTCTTATCATTTTCAATCTAACTTAAATTATTAGCCATATTATGATGCTAGTATCGATAGAACGATAATTATCATACTTACTACTCTTATTATTTTCAATCTAACTAATATAATTAGCCACATTATGTTGTTAGTGTCGAGAGAACCATAATTATTATACCTATTACTCTTATTACTATCAATCGAACGTAAATTATTAGCCATATTATGCTGCTAGTATCGATAGAACCATAAGTATTGTACTTATTGCTCTTATCATTTTCAATCTAACTTAAATTATTCGCCATATTATGCTGCTAGTATCGATAGAACGATAATTATTATACTTATTATCTTATTGTTTTCAATCTAACTTAAGGTATTAGCCACATTATGCTGCTATTTTTGAAAGAACGATAACTATTATACTTAATACTCTTATCATTTTCAGTCTCACTTAAATTATTAGCCATATCATGCTGCTATTATCGATATGACGATTATTATTATACTTATTATTCTTATTCTTTTCAATCTAACTAAAATTATTCGCCATATTATGCTACTTTTATCGATAGAACGATAATTATTATACTTATTAGTCCTATTACTATCAATCCAACTTAAATTATTAGCCACATCATGCTGCTATTGTCGATGGAACTATTATTAATATACTTATTACTCTTATTCTTTTCAATCTAACTAAAATGATTCGCCATATTATGCTGCTTTTATCGATAGAACGATAATTATTATACTTATTACTCTTATTGTTTTCAATCTAACTTAAGGTATTAGCCATATTATGCTGCTATTTTTGAAAGAACGACAACTATTATACTTAATACTCTTATCATTTTCAATCTCACTTAAATTATTAGCCACATTATGCTGCTATTGTCGATAGAACGATTGTTATTATGCTTGTTACTCTTATTATTTTCAATCTAACTTAAATTATTAGCCATATTATGCTGCTAGTATCGATAGAACGATAATTATTATACTTATTATCTTATTGTTTTCAATCTAACTTAAGTTATTAGCCATATTATGCTGCTGTTTTCGATAGAACGATAATTATTATACTTATTCGTCTTATTCCTATCAATCTAACTTATATTGTTAGCCATATTATGCAGCTATTATCGATAGAACAATTATTATTATACTTATTGCTCTTATCATTTTCAATCTAACTAAAATTATTCCCCATATTATGCTGCTTTTATGTTTAGAACGATAATTATTATACTTAATACTCTTATTGTTTTCAATCTAACTTAAGTTATTAGCCATATTATGCTGCTATTTTTGATCGAACGATAACTCTTATACTTAATACTCTTATTGTTTTCAATCTAACTTAAATTATTAGCCATATTATGCTGCTAGTATCGATAGAACAATAATTATCATACTTATTATCTTATTGTTTCCAATCTAACTTAAGTTATTAGCCATATTATGCTGCTATTTTCGATAGAACGATAATTACTATACTTATTAGTCCTATTACTATCAATCCAACGTAAATTATTAGCCACATCATGCTGCTATTATCGATGGAACTATTATTAATATACTTATTACTCTTATTCTTTTCAATCTAACTAAAATGATTCGCCATATTGTGCTGCTTTTATCGATAGAACAATAATTATTATACTTATTATCTTATTGTTTCCAATCTAACTTAAGTTATTAGCCATATTATGCTGCTAGTATCGATAGAACGGTAATTATTATACTTATTACTCTTATTGTTTTCAATCTAACTTAAGGTATTAGCCATATTATGCTGCTATTTTTGAAAGAACGATAACAATTATACTTAATACTCTTACCATTTTCAATCTCACTTAAATTATTAGTTACATCATGCTGCTATTGTCGATGGAACTATTATTAATATACTTATTACTCTTATTCTTTTCAATCTAACTAAAATGATTCGCCATATTATGCTGCTTTTATCGATAGAACGATAATTATTATACTTATTACTCTTATTGTTTTCAATCTAACTTAAGGTATTAGCCATATTATGCTGCTATTTTTGAAAGAACGATAACTATTATACTTAATACTCTTATCATTTTCAATCTCACTTAAATTATTAGCCACATTATGCTGCTATTATCGATAGAACGATTGTTATTATGCTTGTTACTCTTATTATTTTCAATCAAACTTAAATTATTAGCCATATTATGCTACTTTTATCGATAGAACGATAATTATTATACTTAATATTCTTATTGTTTTCAATCTAACTTAAATTATTAGCCATATTTTGCTGCTAGTATCGATAGAACGATAATTATTATACTTATTAGTCCTATTACTATCAATCCAACTTAAATTATTAGCCACATCATGCTGCTATTGTCGATGGAACTATTATTAATATACTTACTACTCTTATTCTTTTCAATCTAAATAAAATGATTCGCCATATTATGCTGCTTTTATCGATAGAACGATAATTATTATACTTATTACTCTTATTGTTTTCAATCTAACTTAAGGTATTAGCCATATTATGCTGCTATTTTTGAAAGAACGATAACTATTATACTTAATACTCTTACCATTTTCAACCTCACTTAAATTATTAGCCATATCATGCTGCTATTATCGATAGGACGATTATTATTATACTTATTATTCTTATTCTTTTCAATCTAACTAAAATTATTCGCCATATTATGCTGCTTTTATCGATAGAACGATAATTATTATACTTATTACTCTTATTGTTTTCAATCTAACTTAAGGTATTAGCCATATTATGCTGCTATTTTTGAAAGAACGATAACTATTATACTGAATACTCTTACCATTTTCAATCTCACTTAAATTATTAGCCACATTATGCTGCTATTATCGATACAACGATTATTATTATGCTTGTTACTCTTATCATTTTCAATCTAACTTAAACTAATAGCCATATTATGCAGCTAGTATCGATAGAACGATAATTATTATACTTATTACTCTTATTATGTTCAATCTAACTCAAATTATTAGGCATATTATGATGCTAGTATCGATAGAACGATAATTATCATACTTACTACTTTTATTATTTTCAATCTAACTAATATAATTAGCCACATTATGCTGTTAGTGTCGAGAGAACCATAATTATTATACCTATTACTCTTATTACTATCAATCGAACGTAAATTATTAGCCATATTATGCTGCTAGTATCGATAGAACCATAAGTATTGTACTTATTGCTCTTATCATTTTCAATCTAACTTAAATTATTAGCCATATTATGCTGCTATTTTCGATAGAACGATAATTATTTTACTTATTAGTCCTATTACTATCAATCCAACTTAAATTATTAGCCACATCATGCTGCTATTATCGATTGAACTATTATTAATATACTTATTACTCTTATTCTTTTCAATCTAACTAAAATGATTCGCCATATTATGCTGCTTTTATCGATAGAACGATAATTATTATACTTATTACTCTTATTGTTTTCAATCTAACTTAAGGTCTTAGCCATATTATGCTGCTATTTTTGAAAGAACGATAACAATTATACTTAATACTCTTATCATTTTCAGTCTCACTTAAATTATTAGCCATATCATGCTGCTATTATCGATAGGACGATTATTATTATACTTATTATTCTTATTCTTTTCAATCTAACTAAATTTATTCGCCATATTATGCTGCTTTTATCGATAGAACGATAATTATTACACTTAATACTCTTATTGTTTTCAATCTAACTTAAGTTATTAGCCATATTATGCTGCTAGTATCGATAGAACGGTAATTATTATACTTATTACTCTTATTGTTTTCAATCTAACTTAAGGTATTAGCCATATTATGCTGCTATTTTTGAAAGAACGATAACAATTATACTTAATACTCTTATCATTTTCAATCTCACTTAAATTATTAGCCACATTATGCTGCTATTATCGATAGAACGATGATTATTATACTTATTACTCTTATCATTTTCAATCTAACTTAAACTATTAGCCATATTATGCAGCTAGTATCGATAGAACGATAATTATTATACTTATTACTCTTATTATTTTCAATCTAACTTAAATTATTAGCCATATTATGCTGCTAGTATCGATAGAACGATAATTATTATCCTTATTAGTCCTATTAGTATCAATCTAACTTAAATTAATAGCCATATTATGCTGCTATTATCGATAGGACGATTATTATTATACTTATTATTCTTCTTCTTTTCAATCTAACTAAAATTATTCGTCATATTATGTTACTTTTATCGATAGAACGATAATTATTATACTTAATACTCTTAATGTTTTCAATCTAACTTAAATTATTAGCCATATTTTGCTGCTAGTATCGATAGAACGATAATTATTATACTTACTGCTCTTATTATCTTCAATCTCACTTAAATTATTGGCCATATTATGCTGCTAGTATCGAAAGGACGATGATTATTATACTTATTACTCTTATCATTTTCAATCTAACTTAAACTATTAGCCATATTATGCAGCTAGTATCGATAGAACGATAATTATTATACTTATTACTCGTATTATGTTCAATCTAACTTAAATTATTAGCCATATCATGCTGCTATTATCGATAGGACGATTATTATTATTATACTTATTATTCTTATTCTTTTCAATCTAACTAAAATTATTCGCCATATTATGCTACTTTTATCGATAGAACGATAATTATTATACTTAATACTCTTATTGTTTTGAATCTATCTTAAGTTATTAGCCATATTATGCTGCTATTTTCGATAGAACGATAATTATTATACTTATTCGTCTTATTGCTCTCAATCTAAATAAAATTGATAGCCACATTATGCTGCTATTTTCGATAGAACGATAATTATTATACTTATTCGTCTTATTCCTATCAATCTAACTCACATTGTTGGCCATATTATGCAGCTATTATCGATAGAACAATTATTATTATACTTATTACTCTTATCATTTTCAATCTAACTAAAATTATTCCCCATATTATGCTGCTTTTATCGTTAGAGCGATAATTATTATACTTAATACACTTAATGTTTTTAATCTAACTTAAATTATTAGCCATATTATGCAGCTATTATCGATAGAACGATTGTTATTATGCTTGTTACTCTTATTATTTTCAATCTAACTTAAATTATTAGCCATATAATGCTGCTAGTATCGATAGAACGATAATTATTTTACTTATTATCTTATTGTTTTCAATCTGACTTAAGTTATTAGCCATATTATGCTGCTATTTTCGGTAGAACGATAATTATTATACTTAATGCTCTTATTGTTTTCAATCTAACTTACATTATTAGCCATATTATGCTGCTAGTATCGGTAGAACGATCATTATTATACTTAATACTCTTATTGCTTTCAATCTAACTTAAGGTATTAGCCATATTATGCTGCTATATTTGAAAGAACGATAACTATTATACTTAATACTCTTATCATTTTCAATCTCACTTAAATTATTAGCCATATCATGCTGCTATTATCGATAGGACGATTATTATTATACTTATTATTCTTATTCTTTTCAATCTAACTAAAATTATTCGCCATATTATGCTGCTTTTATCGATAGAACGATAATTATTATACTTATTACTCTTATCATTTTCAATCTAACTTAAATTATTAGCCATATCATGCTGCTATTATCGATAGGACGATTATTATTATACTTATTATTCTTATTCTTTTCAATCTAACTAAAATTATTCGCCATATTATGCTGCTTTTATCGATAGAACGATAATTATTATACTTATTACTCTTATTGTTTTCAATCTAACTTAAGGTCTTAGCCATATTATGCTGCTATTTTTGAAAGAACGATAACAATTATACTTAATACTCTTATCATTTTCAATCTCACTTAAATTATTAGCCATATCATGCTGCTATTATCGATAGGACGATTATTATTATACTTATTATTCTTATTCTTTTCAATCTAACTAAAATTATTCGCCATATTATGCTGCTTTTATCGATAGAACGATAATTATTATACTTATTACTCTTATCATTTTCAATCTAACTTAAACTATTAGCCATATTATGCTGCTAGTATCGATAGAACGATAATTATTATACTTATTACTCTTATTGCTTTCAATCTAACTTACATTATTAGGCATATTATGCTGCTAGTATCGATAGAACGATAATTATTATACATAATACTCTTATTGTTTTCAATCTAACTTAAATACTTAGCCATGTTGTGCTGCTATTATCAATAGAACGATAATTATTATACTTAATACTCTTACTGCTTTCAATCTAACTTAAATTATTAGCCATATTATGCTGCTGGTATCGATTGAACGGTAATTATTATACTTATTAGTGTTATTGTTTTCAATCTAACTTAAACTATTAGCCATATTATGCAGCTAGTATCGATAGAACGATAATTATTATACTTATTACTCTTATTATTTTCAATCTAACTTAAACTATTAGCCATATTATGCAGCTAGTATCGATAGAACGATAATTATTATACTTATTACTCTTATTATGTTCAATCTAACTTAAATTATTAGCCATATCATGCTGCTATTATCGATAGGACGATTATTATTATTATACTTATTATTCTTATTCTTTTCAATCTAACTAAAATTATTCGCCATATTATGCTACTTTTATCGATAGAACGATAATTATTATACTTAATACTCTTATTGTTTTGAATCTATCTTAAGTTATTAGCCATATTATGCTGCTATTTTCGATAGAACGATAATTATTATACTTAATGCCCTTATTGCTTTCAATCTAACTTACATTATTAGCCATATTATGCTGCTAGTATCGGTTGAACGGTCATTATTATACTTATTACTCTTATTGTTTTCAATCTAACTTAATGTATTAGCCATATTATGCTGCTATTTTTGAAAGAACGATAACTATTATACTTAATACTCTTACCATTTTCAACCTCACTTAAATTATTAGCCATATTATGCTGCTAGTATCGATAGAACGACAATTATTATACTTATTAGTCTTATTCCTACCAATATAACTTATATTGTTATCCATACTATGCTGTTATTATCGATAGAACGATAGTTATTATACTCATTACGCTTATTGCTTTGAATCTAACTTAAGTTATTAGCCATATTATGCTGCTATTTTCGATAGAACGATAATTATTATACTTATTCGTCTTATTGCTCTCAATCTAAATAAAATTGATAGCCACATTATGCTGCTATTTTCGATAGAACGATAATTATTATACTTATTCGTCTTATTCCTATCAATCTAACTCACATTGTTGGCCATATTATGCAGCTATTATCGATAGAACAATTATTATTATACTTATTACTCTTATCATTTTCAATCTAACTAAAATTATTCCCCATATTATGCTGCTTTTATCGTTAGAACGATAATTATTATACTTAATACTCTTAATGTTTTCAATCTAACTTAAATTATTAGCCATATTTTGCTGCTAGTATCGATAGAACGATAATTATTATACTTACTGCTCTTATTATCTTCAATCTAACTTAAATTATTGGCCATATTATGCTGCTAGTATCGAAAGGACGATGATTATTATACTTATTACTCTTATCATTTTCAATCTAACTTAAACTATTAGCCATATTATGCAGCTAGTATCGATAGAACGATAATTATTATACTTATTACTCTTATTATGTTCAATCTAACTCAAATTATTAGGCATATTATGATGCTAGTATCGATAGAACGATAATAATCATTCTTACTACTCTTATTATTTTCAATCTCACTAATATAATTAGCCACATTATGTTGTTAGTGTCGAGAGAACCATAATTATTATACCTAATACTCTTATTACTATCAATCGAACGTAAATTATTAGTCATATTATGCTGCTAGTATCGATAGAACCATAAGTATTGTACTTATTGCTCTTATCATTTTCAATCTAACTTAAATTATTAGCCATATTATGATGCTAGTATCGATAGAACGATAATTATCATACTTACTACTCTTATTATTTTCAATCTAACTAATATAATTAGCCACATTATGTTGTTAGTGTCGAGAGAACCATAATTATTATACCTATTACTCTTATTACTATCAATCGAACGTAAATTATTAGCCATATTATGCTGCTAGTATCGATAGAACCATAAGTATTGTACTTATTGCTCTTATCATTTTCAATCTAACTTAAATTATTCGCCATATTATGCTGCTAGTATCGATAGAACGATAATTATTATACTTATTATCTTATTGTTTTCAATCTAACTTAAGGTATTAGCCACATTATGCTGCTATTTTTGAAAGAACGATAACTATTATACTTAATACTCTTATCATTTTCAGTCTCACTTAAATTATTAGCCATATCATGCTGCTATTATCGATATGACGATTATTATTATACTTATTATTCTTATTCTTTTCAATCTAACTAAAATTATTCGCCATATTATGCTACTTTTATCGATAGAACGATAATTATTATACTTATTAGTCCTATTACTATCAATCCAACTTAAATTATTAGCCACATCATGCTGCTATTGTCGATGGAACTATTATTAATATACTTATTACTCTTATTCTTTTCAATCTAACTAAAATGATTCGCCATATTATGCTGCTTTTATCGATAGAACGATAATTATTATACTTATTACTCTTATTGTTTTCAATCTAACTTAAGGTATTAGCCATATTATGCTGCTATTTTTGAAAGAACGACAACTATTATACTTAATACTCTTATCATTTTCAATCTCACTTAAATTATTAGCCACATTATGCTGCTATTGTCGATAGAACGATTGTTATTATGCTTGTTACTCTTATTATTTTCAATCTAACTTAAATTATTAGCCATATTATGCTGCTAGTATCGATAGAACGATAATTATTATACTTATTATCTTATTGTTTTCAATCTAACTTAAGTTATTAGCCATATTATGCTGCTGTTTTCGATAGAACGATAATTATTATACTTATTCGTCTTATTCCTATCAATCTAACTTATATTGTTAGCCATATTATGCAGCTATTATCGATAGAACAATTATTATTATACTTATTGCTCTTATCATTTTCAATCTAACTAAAATTATTCCCCATATTATGCTGCTTTTATGTTTAGAACGATAATTATTATACTTAATACTCTTATTGTTTTCAATCTAACTTAAGTTATTAGCCATATTATGCTGCTATTTTTGATCGAACGATAACTCTTATACTTAATACTCTTATTGTTTTCAATCTAACTTAAATTATTAGCCATATTATGCTGCTAGTATCGATAGAACAATAATTATCATACTTATTATCTTATTGTTTCCAATCTAACTTAAGTTATTAGCCATATTATGCTGCTATTTTCGATAGAACGATAATTACTATACTTATTAGTCCTATTACTATCAATCCAACGTAAATTATTAGCCACATCATGCTGCTATTATCGATGGAACTATTATTAATATACTTATTACTCTTATTCTTTTCAATCTAACTAAAATGATTCGCCATATTGTGCTGCTTTTATCGATAGAACAATAATTATTATACTTATTATCTTATTGTTTCCAATCTAACTTAAGTTATTAGCCATATTATGCTGCTAGTATCGATAGAACGGTAATTATTATACTTATTACTCTTATTGTTTTCAATCTAACTTAAGGTATTAGCCATATTATGCTGCTATTTTTGAAAGAACGATAACAATTATACTTAATACTCTTACCATTTTCAATCTCACTTAAATTATTAGTTACATCATGCTGCTATTGTCGATGGAACTATTATTAATATACTTATTACTCTTATTCTTTTCAATCTAACTAAAATGATTCGCCATATTATGCTGCTTTTATCGATAGAACGATAATTATTATACTTATTACTCTTATTGTTTTCAATCTAACTTAAGGTATTAGCCATATTATGCTGCTATTTTTGAAAGAACGATAACTATTATACTTAATACTCTTATCATTTTCAATCTCACTTAAATTATTAGCCACATTATGCTGCTATTATCGATAGAACGATTGTTATTATGCTTGTTACTCTTATTATTTTCAATCAAACTTAAATTATTAGCCATATTATGCTACTTTTATCGATAGAACGATAATTATTATACTTAATATTCTTATTGTTTTCAATCTAACTTAAATTATTAGCCATATTTTGCTGCTAGTATCGATAGAACGATAATTATTATACTTATTAGTCCTATTACTATCAATCCAACTTAAATTATTAGCCACATCATGCTGCTATTGTCGATGGAACTATTATTAATATACTTACTACTCTTATTCTTTTCAATCTAAATAAAATGATTCGCCATATTATGCTGCTTTTATCGATAGAACGATAATTATTATACTTATTACTCTTATTGTTTTCAATCTAACTTAAGGTATTAGCCATATTATGCTGCTATTTTTGAAAGATCGATAACTATTATACTTAATACTCTTATCATTTTCAATCTCACTTAAATTATTAGCCACATTATGCTGCTATTATCGATAGAACGATTGTTATTATGCTTGTTACTCTTATTATTTTTAATCTAACTTAAATTATTAGCCATATTATGCTGCTGTTTTCGATAGAACGATAATTATTATACTTAATGCTCTTATTGTTTTCAATCTAACTTACATTATTAGCCATATTATGCTGCTAGTATCGGTAGAACGATCATTATTATACTTATTACTCTTATTGTTTTCAATCTAACTTAATGTATTGGCCATATTATGCTGCTATTTTTGAAAGAACGATAACTATTATACTTAATACTCTTACCATTTTCAACCTCACTTAAATTATTAGCCATATTATGCTGCTAGTATCGATAGAACGACAATTATTATACTTATTAGTCTTATTCCTACCAATATAACTTATATTGTTATCCATACTATGCTGTTATTATCGATAGAACGATAGTTATTATACTCATTACGCTTATTGCTTTGAATCTAACTTAAGTTATTAGCCATATTATGCTGCTATTTTCGATAAAACGATAATTATTATACTTATTCGTCTTATTGCTCTCAATCTAACTAAAATTGATAGCCACATTATGCTGCTATTTTCGCTAGAACGATAATTATTATACTTATTCGTCTTATTCATATCAATCTAACTTACATTGTTGGCCATATTATGCAGCTATTATCGATAGAACAATTATTATTATACTTATTACTATTATTCTTTTCAATCTAACTAAAATTATTCGCCATATTATGCTGCTTTTATCGATAGAACGATAATTATTATACTTATTACTCTTATTGTTTTCAATCTAACTTAAGGTATTAGCCATATTATGCTGCTATTTTTGAAAGAACGATAACTATTATACTTAATACTCTTATCATTTTCAATCTCACTTAAATTATTAGCCACATTATGCTGCTATTATCGATAGAACGATTGTTATTATGCTTGTTACTCTTATTATTTTCAATCTAACTTAAATTATTAGCCATATTATGCTACTTTTATCGATAGAACGATAATTATTATACTTAATATTCTTATTGTTTTCAATCTAACTTAAATTATTAGCCATATTTTGCTGCTAGTATCGATAGAACGATAATTATTATACTTATTAGTCCTATTACTATCAATCCAACTTAAATTATTAGCCACATCATGCTGCTATTGTCGATGGAACTATTATTAATATACTTACTACTCTTATTCTTTTCAATCTAAATAAAATGATTCGCCATATTATGCTGCTTTTATCGATAGAACGATAATTATTATACTTATTACTCTTATTGTTTTCAATCTAACTTAAGGTATTAGCCATATTATGCTGCTATTTTTGAAAGATCGATAACTATTATACTTAATACTCTTATCATTTTCAATCTCACTTAAATTATTAGCCACATTATGCTGCTATTATCGATAGAACGATTGTTATTATGCTTGTTACTCTTATTATTTTTAATCTAACTTAAATTATTAGCCATATTATGCTGCTGTTTTCGATAGAACGATAATTATTATACTTAATGCTCTTATTGTTTTCAATCTAACTTACATTATTAGCCATATTATGCTGCTAGTATCGGTAGAACGATCATTATTATACTTATTACTCTTATTGTTTTCAATCTAACTTAATGTATTAGCCATATTATGCTGCTATTTTTGAAAGAACGATAACTATTATACTTAATACTCTTACCATTTTCAACCTCACTTAAATTATTAGCCATATTATGCTGCTAGTATCGATAGAACGGTAATTATTATACTTATTACTCTTATTGTTTTCAATCTAACTTAAGGTATTAGCCATATTATGCTGCTATTTTTGAAAGAACGATAACAATTATACTTAATACTCTTATCATTTTCAATCTCACTTAAATTATTAGCCATATTATGCAGCTAGTATCGATAGAACGATAATTATTATACTTATTACTCTTATTATGTTCAATCTAACTCAAATTATTAGGCATATTATGATGCTAGTATCGATAGAACGATAATAATCATTCTTACTACTCTTATTATTTTCAATCTAACTAATATAATTAGCCACATTATGTTGTTAGTGTCGAGAGAACCATAATTATTATACCTAATACTCTTATTACTATCAATCGAACGTAAATTATTAGTCATATTATGTTGCTAGTATCGATAGAACCATAAGTATTGTACTTATTGCTCTTATCATTTTCAATCTAACTTAAATTATTAGCCATATTATGATGCTAGTATCGATAGAACGATAATTATCATACTTACTACTCTTATTATTTTCAATCTAACTAATATAATTAGCCACATTATGTTGTTAGTGTCGAGAGAACCATAATTATTATACCTATTACTCTTATTACTATCAATCGAACGTAAACTATTAGCGATATTATGCTGCTAGTATCGATAGAACCATAAGTATTGTACTTAATACTCTTATTGTTTTCAATCTAACTTAAGTTATTAGCCATATTATGCTGCTAGTATCGATAGAACGGTAATTATTATACTTATTACTCTTATTGTTTTCAATCTAACTTAAGGTATTAGCCATATTATGCTGCTATTTTTGAAAGAACGATAACAATTATACTTAATACTCTTATCATTTTCAATCTCACTTAAATTATTAGCCACATTATGCTGCTATCATCGATAGAACAATGATTATTATACTTATTACTCTTATCATTTTCAATCTAACTTAAACTATTAGCCATATTATGCAGCAAGTATCGATAGAACGATAATTATTATACTTATTACTCTTATTATTTTCAATCTAACTTAAATTATTTGCCATATTATGCTGCTAGTATCGATAGAACGATAGTTATTATACTTATTATCTTATTGTTTTCAATCTAACTTACGTTATTAGCCATATTATGCTGCTGTTTTCGATAGAACGATAATTATTATCCTTATTAGTCCTATTAGTATCAATCTAACTTAAATTATTAGCCATATTATGCTGCTATTATCGACAGGACGATTATTATTATACTTATTATTCTTATTCTTTTCAATCTAACTAAAATTATTCGCCATATTATGCTACTTTTATCGATAGAACGATAATTATTATACTTAATACTCTTAATGTTTTCAATCTAACTTAAATTATTAGCCATATTTTGCTGCTGGTATCGATAGAACGATAATTATTATACTTACTGCTCTTATTATCTTCAATCTAACTTAAATTATTGGCCATATTATGCCGCTAGTATCGATAGAACGATGATTATTATACTTATTACTCTTATCATTTTCAATCTAACTCAAAATATTAGGCACATTATGATGCTAGTATCGATAGAACGATAATTATCATACTTACTACTCTTATTATTTTCAATCTAACTAATATAATTAGCCACATTATGTTGTTAGTGTCGAGAGAGCCATAATTATTGTACCTATTACTCTTATTACTATCAATGGAACTTAAATTATTAGCCATATTATGCTGCTAGTATCGATAGAACCATAAGTATTGTACTTATTGCTCTTATCATTTTCAATCTAATTTAAATTATTAGCCATATTATGCTGCTAGTATCGATTGAACGATAATTATTATACTTATTATCTTATTGTTTTCAATCTGACTTAAGTTATTAGCCATATTATACTGCTATTTTCGGTAGAACGATAATTATTATACTTAATGCTCTTATTGCTTTCAATCTAACTTACATTATTAGCCATATTATGCTGCTAGTATGGGTAGAACGATCATTATTATACTTAATACTCTTATTGCTTTCAATCTAACTTAAGGTATTAGCCATATTATGCTGCTATTATCGATAGAACGATTGTTATTATGCTTGTTACTCTTATTATT
Source organism: Megachile rotundata (assembly GCF_050947335.1). Classification (NCBI taxonomy): domain Eukaryota; kingdom Metazoa; phylum Arthropoda; class Insecta; order Hymenoptera; family Megachilidae; genus Megachile; species Megachile rotundata. The sequence continues at coordinate 1,784 of NW_027475049.1, read as the reverse complement.
TTCAATCTAACTTAAATTATTAGCCATATAATGCTGCTAGTATCGATAGAACGATAATTATTTTACTTATTATCTTATTGTTTTCAATCTGACTTAAGTTATTAGCCGTATTATGCTGCTATTTTCGGTAGAACGATAATTATTATACTTAATGCTCTTATTGTTTTCAATCTTACTAAAATTATTCCCCATATTATGCTGCTTTTATCGTTAGAACGATAATTATTATACTTAATACACTTATTATTTTCAATCTAACTTAAATTATTAGCCATATAATGCTGCTAGTATCGATAGAACGATAATTATTATACTTATTATCTTATTGTTTTCAATCTGACATACGTTATTAGCCATATCATGCTGCTGTTTTCGATAGAACGATAATTATTGTCCTTATTAGTCCTATTAGTATCAATCTAACTTAAATTAATAGCCATATTATGCTGCTATTATCGATAGGACGATTATTATTATACTTATTTTTCTTATTCTTTTCAATCTAACTAAAATTATTCGCCATATTATGCTACTTTTATCGATAGAACGATAATTATTATACTTCATACTCTTATTGTTTTCAATCTAACTTAAATTATTAGCCATATTTTGCTGCTAGTATCGATAGAACGATAATTATTATACTTACTGCTCTTATTATCTTCAATCTAACTTAAATTATTGGCCATATTATGCTGCTAGTATCGAAAGGACGATGATTATTATACTTATTAGTCTTATCATTTTCAATCTCACTTAAATTATTAGCCACATTATGCTGCTATTATCGATAGAACGATTGTTATTATGCTTGTTACTCTTATTATTTTCAATCTAACTTAAATTATTAGCCATATTATGCTACTTTTATCGATAGAACGATAATTATTGTACTTAATATTCTTATTGTTTTCAATCTAACTTAAATTATTAGCCACATTTTGCTGCTAGTATCGATAGAACGATAATTATTATACCTACTGCTCTTATTATCTTCAATCTAACTTAAATTATTGGCCATATTATGCTGCTAGTATCGATAGAATGATGATTATTATACTTATTACTCTTATCATTTTCAATCTAACTTAAACTATTAGCCATATTATGCAGCTAGTATCGCTAGAACGATAATTATTATACTTATTACTCTTATTATGTTCAATCTAACTCAAATTATTAGGCATATTATGATGCTAGTATCGAAAGAACGATAATTATCATGCTTACTACTCATATTATTTTCAATCTAACTAATATAATTAGCCACATTATGTTGTTAGTGTCGAGAGAACCATAATTATTATACTTATTACTCTTATTACTATCAATCGAACTTAAATTATTAGCCATATTATGCTGCTAGTATCGATAGGACGATTATTATTATACTTATTATTCTTATTCTTTTCAATCTAACTAAAATTATTCGCCATATTATGCTACTTTTATCGATAGAACGATAATTATTATACTTATTAGTCCTATTACTATCAATCCAACTTAAATTATTAGCCACATCATGCTGCTATTGTCGATGGAACTATTATTAATATACTTATTACTCTTATTCTTTTCAATCTAACTAAAATGATTCGCCATATTATGCTGCTTTTATCGATAGAACGATAATTATTATACTTATTACTCTTATTGTTTTCAATCTAACTTAAGGTATTAGCCATATTATGCTGCTATTTTTGAAAGAACGACAACTATTATACTTAATACTCTTATCATTTTCAATCTCACTTAAATTATTAGCCACATTATGCTGCTATTGT
>NW_027475048.1:0-17197 GCF_050947335.1 Megachile rotundata | reverse complement strand
GCTTATATGATCGATAGAACGACAATTACTATACTCATTACTCTTATTATTATCAATCCAACTCATATTATTAGCCATATTATGCTTATATGATCGATAGAACGACAATTACTATACTTATTACTCTTATTATTACAAATCTGACTCATATTATTAGCCATATTATGCTTATATGATCGATAGAACGACAAATACTATACTTATTACTCTTATTATTATCAATCTAATTCATATTATTAACCATATTATGCTAATATGATCGATAGAACGACAATTACTATACTTATTACACTCACTGTTATCAATCTAACTCATATTATTAACCATATTGTGCAGATATGATCGATAGCACGACATTTACTATACCCATTACTCTTACTATTATCAATCTAACTCATATTATTAAACATATTATGCACATATGATCGATAGAACTACAATTACTATACTCATTACTCTTATTATTATCAATCTAACTCTTATTATTAGCCATATTATGCTTATAATATCGATAGAGCGCCAATTACTATACTTATTACTGTTATTATTATCAATCTAACTCATATTATTAACCATATTATGCAGATATGATCGATAGAACTACAATTACTACACTCATTACTCTTATTATTATCAATCTAACTCATATTATTAGCCATATTATGATTCTATGATCGATAGAGCGAGAATTACTATACTCACTACTCTTAGTATTATCAATCTAACTCATATTATTAGCCATATTATGCTTATATTATCGATAGAACGACAATTACTATACCTATTACTCTTATTATTATAAATCTAACTCATATTATTAGCCATATTATGCTTAAATGATCGATAGAACGACAATCACTATACTTATTACTCTTATTATTATCAACCTAACTCATATTATTAGCCATATTATGCTTATATGATCGATAGAACGACAATTACTATACTTATTACTCTTATTATTATGAATCTAACTCATATTATTAACCATATTATGCAGATATGATCGATAGAACTACAATTACTATACTTATTACTCTTATTATTATCAATCTAACTCATATTATTAGCCATATTATGCTTATATGATCGATAGAACGAGAATTACTATACTCACTACTCTTAGTATTATCAATCTAACTCATATTATTAGCCATATTATGCTTATATTATCGATAGAAGGACAATTACTATACTTATTACACTCACTGTTATCACTCTAACTCATATTATTAACCATATTATGCAAATTTGATCGGTAGAACGACAATCACTATACTTATTACTCTTATTATTATCAACCTAACTCATATTATTAGCCATATTAAGCTTATATGATCGATAGAACGACAATTACTATACTTATTACTCTTATTATTATGAATCTAACTCATATTATTAACCATATTATGCAGATATGATCGATAGAACTACAATTACTATACTTATTACTCTTATTATTATCAATCTAACTCTTATTATTAGCGATATTATGCTAATAATATCGATAGAACGCCAATTACTATACTTATTACTGTTATTATTATCAATCTAACTCATATTATTAACCATATTATGCAGATATGATCGATAGAACTACAATTACTATACTCATTACTCTTATTATTATCAATCTAACTCATATTATTAGCCATATTATGCTTCTATGATCGATAGAACGAGAATTACTATACTCACTACTCTTAGTATTGTCAATCTAACACATATTATTAACCATATTATGCAGATATGTTCGATAGCACGACATTTACTATACTTATTACTCTTATTATTATCAACCTAACTCTTATTATTAGCCATATTATGCTTATAATATCGATAGAACGACAATTACTATACTTATTATTCTTATTTTTATCAACCCAACTCATATTATTCGCCATATTATGCTTAAATGATCGATAGAACTACAATTACTATACTCACTACTCTTAGTATTATCAATCTAACTCATATTATTAGCCATATTATGCTTATATGATCGATAGAACGACAATTACTGTACTCATTACTCTTATTATTATCAATCTAACTCACATTATTAGCCATATTATGCTTAAATGATCGATAGAACGACAATTACTATATTTATTACTCTTATTATTATCAATCTAACTCATATTATTAGCCATATTATGCTTATATGATCGATAGAACGACAATTACTCTACTTATTACTCTTATTATTATCAATCTAACTCATATTATTAACCATATTATGCGGATATGATCGATAGCACGACATTTGCTATACCTATTACTCTTATTATTATGAATCTAACTCATATTATTAACCATATTATGCAGATATGATCTATAGAACTACAATTACTATACTCATTACTCTTATTATTATCAATCTAACTCATATTATTAGCCATATTATGCTTATATGATCGATAGAACGAAAATTACTATACTCATTACTCTTATTATTATCAATCTAACTCATATTATTAGCCATATTATGCTTATATGATCGACAGAACGACAATTACTATACTTATTACACTCACTATTATCAATCTAACTCATATTATTAACCATATTACGCAGATATGATCGATAGCACGACATTTACTATACTTACTACTCTTATTATTATCAATCTAACTCATATTATTAGCCATATTATGCTTAAATGATCGATAGGACGACAATTACTATACTTATTACTCGAATTATTATGAATCTAACTCATATTATTAGCCATATTATGCTTATATGAGCAATAGAACTACAATTACTATACTCATTACTCTTATTATTATCAATCTAACTCATATTATTAGCCATATTATGCTTCTATGATCGATAGAACGAGAATTACTATACTCACTACTCTTAGTATTATCAATCTTACCCATATTATTAGCCATATTATGCTTATGTTATCGATAGAACGACAATTACTATACTTATTACTTTTATTATTATCAATCCAACTCATATTATTAGCCATATTATGCTTAAATGATCGATAGAACTACAATTACTATACTCATTACTCTTATTATTATCAATCTAACCCATATTATTAGCCACATTATGCTTATATGATCGATAGAACGACAATTACTATACTCATTACTCTTATTATTATCAATCTAACTCATATTATTAGCCATATTATGCTTATAATATCGATAGAACGACAATTACTATACTTATTACTCTTATTATTATCAATCTAACTCATATTATCAACCATATTATGCAGATATGATCGATGGAACTACAATTACTATACTCATTACTCTTATTATTATCAATCTAACTCATATTATTGGCCATATTATGCTTATATGATCGATAGAACGAGAATTACTATACTCACTACTCTTAGTATTATCAATCTAACTCATATTATTAGCCATATTATGCTTAAATGATCGATAGAACGGCAATTACTATACTTATTACTCTTATTATTATCAATTTAACTTATATTATTACCCATATTATGCTTACATGATCGATAGAACGACAATTACTATACTTATTACTCTTATTATTATGAATCTAACTCATATTATTAACCATATTATGCAGATATGATCGATAGAACTACAATTACTATACTCATTACTCTTATTATTATCAATCTAACTCATATTATTAGCCATATTATGCTTATATGATCGATAGAACGACAATTACTCTACTTATTACTCTTATTATTATCAATCTAACTCATATTCTTAACCATATTATGCTTATATGATCGATAGAACGAAAATTACTACACTTATTACTCTTATTATTATCAATCTAATTCATATTATTAACCATATTATGCTAATATGATCGATAGAACGACAATTACTATACTTATTACACTCGCTGTTATCAATCTAACTCATATTATTAACCATATTGTGCAGATATGATCGATAGCACGACATTTACTATACACATTACTCTTACTATTATCAATCTAACTCATATTATTAACCATATTATGCAGATATGATCGGTAGCACGACATTTACTATACACATTACTGTTATTATTATCAATCTAACTCATATTATTAGCCATATTATGCTTATAATATCGATAGAACGACAATTACTATACTTATTACTCTTATTATTATCAATCTAACTCATATTATTAACTATATAATGCAGATATGATCGATTGAACTACAATTGCTATACTCATTACTCTTATTATTAACAATCTAACTCATATTATTAGCCATATTATGCTTATATGAGCAATAGAACTACAATTACTATACTTATTACTCTTATTATTATCAATCTAACTCATATTATTAACCATATAATGCAGATATGATCGATAGAACTACAATTACTATACTCATTACTCTTATTATTATCAATCTAACTCATATTATTAGCCATATTATGCTTAAATGATCGATAGACCGACAATTACTCTACTTATTACTCTTATTATTATCAATCTAACTCATATTATTAACCATATTATGCAGAAATGATCGATAGCACGACATTTGCTATACCTATTACTCTTATTATTATGAATCTAACTCATATTATTAACCATATTATGCAGATATGATTGATAGCACGACATTTACTATACACATTACACTCACTATTATCAATCTAACTCATATTATTAACCATATTATGCAGATATGATCGATAGCACGACATTTACTATACTTATTACTCTTATTATCATCAATCTAACTCATATTATTGGCCATATTATGCTTAAATGATCGATAGAACGGCAATTACTATACTTATTACTCTTATTATTATCAATTTAACTTATATTATTACCCATATTATGCTTACATGATCGATAGAACGACAATTACTATACTTATTACTCTTATTATCATCAATCTAACTCATATTATTGGCCATATTATGCTTAAATGATCGATAGAACGACAATTACTATACTTATTACTCCTATTATTATAAATCCAACTCATATTATTACCCATATTATGATTATATGATCGATAGAACGACATTTACTATACTTATTACACTCACTATTATCAATCTAACTCATGTTATTAACCATATTATGCAGATATGATCGATAGAACGACAATTACTATACTTATTACTCTTTTTATTATGAATCTAAGTCATATTATTAACCATATTATGCAGATATGATCTATAGAACTACAATTACTATACTCATTACTCTTATTATTATCAATCTAACTCATATTATTAACCATATTATGCAGATATGATCGATAGCACGACATTTACTATACTTATTACTCTTATTATCATCAATCTAACTCATATTATTGGCCATATTATGCTTAAATGATCGATAGAACGACAATTACTATACTTATTACTCCTATTATTATAAATCCAACTCATATTATTACCCATATTATGATTATATGATCGATAGAACGACATTTACTATACTTATTACACTCACTATTATCAATCTAACTCATGTTATTAACCATATTATGCAGATATGATCGATAGAACGACAATTACTATACTTATTACTCTTATTATTATCAATCTAACTCATATTATTAGTCATATTATGCTTATATGATCGATAGAACGACAATTACTATACTTATTACTCTTATTATTATAAATCTAACTCATATTATTAGCCATATTATGCTTATATGATCGATAGAACGACAAATACTATACTTATTACTCTTATTATTATCAATCTAATTCATATTATTTACCATATTATGCTAATATGATCGATAGAACGACAATTACTATACTTATTACACTCACTGTTATCAATCTAACTTATATTATTAGCCATATTATGCTTATATGATCGACAGAACGACAATTACTATACTTATTACACTCACTATTATCAATCTAACTCATATTATTAACCATATTATGCAGATATGATCGATAGCACGACATTTACTATACTTATTACTCTTATTATCATCAATCTAACTCATATTATTGGCCATATTATGCTTAAATGATCGATAGAACGACAATTACTATACTTATTACTCCTATTATTATAAATCCAACTCATATTATTACCCATATTATGATTATATGATCGATAGAACGACATTTACTATACTTATTACACTCACTATTATCAATCTAACTCATGTTATTAACCATATTATGCAGATATGATCGATAGAACGACAATTACTATACTTATTACTCTTATTATTATCAATCTAACTCATATTATTAGCCATATTATGCTTATATGATCGATAGAACGACAATTACTATACTTATTACTCTTATTATTATAAATCTAACTCATATTATTAGCCATATTATGCTTATATGATCGATAGAACGACAAATACTATACTTATTACTCTTATTATTATCAATCTAATTCATATTATTTACCATATTATGCTAATATGATCGATAGAACTACAATTACTATACTCATTACTCTTATTATTATCAATCTACCTCATATTATTAGCCATATTATGCTTCTATGATCGATAGAACGAGAATTACTATACTCACTACTCTTAGTATTATCAATCTAACTCATATTATTAGCCATATTATGCTTAGATTATTGATAGAACGACAATTACTATACGTATTACTTTTATTATTATCAATCCAACTCATATTATTAGCCATATTATGCTTAAATGATCGATAGAACTACAATTACTATACTCACTACTCTTAGTATTATCAATCTAACTCATATTATTAGCCATATTATGCTTATATGATCGATAGAACGACAATTACTATACTCATTACTCTTATTATTAACAATCTAACTCATATTATTAGCCATATTATGCTTATATGATCGATAGAACGAGAATTACTATACTCACTACTCTGAGCATTATCAATCTAACTCATATTATTAACCATATTATGCTTATATTATCGATAGCACGACAATTACTATACTTATTACTGTTATTACTATCAATCTAACTCACATTATTAGCCATATTATGCTTAAATGATCGATAGAACGACAATTACTATACTTATTACTCTTATTATTATCAATCTAACTCATATTATTAGCCATATTATGCTTATATGATCGATAGAACGACAATTACTCTACTCATTACTCTTATTATTATCAATCTAACTCATATTATTAGCCATATTATGCGTATATGATCGATAGAACGACAATTACTATACTTATTACTCTTATTATTATAAATCTGACTCATATTATTAGCCATATTATGCTTATATGATCGATAGAACGACAATTACTATACTTATTACTCTTATTATTATCAATCTAATTCATATTATTAACCATATTATGCTAATCTGATCGGTAGAACGACAATTACTATACTCACTACTCTTAGTATTATCAATCTAACTCATATTATTAGCCATATTATGCTTAAATGATCGATAGAACGACAATTACTATACTTATTACTCTTATTATTATGAATCTAACTCATATTATTAGCCATATTATGCTTATATGAGCAATAGAACTACAATTACTATACTTATTACTCTTATTATTATCAATCTAACTCATATTATTAACCATATAATGCAGATATGATCGATAGAACTACAATTACTATACTCATTAATCTTATTATTATCAATCCAACTCATATTATTAGCCATATTATGCTTAAATGATCGATAGAACTACAATTACTATACTCACTACTCTTAGTATTATCAATCTAACTCATATTATTAGCCATATTATGCTAATATGATCGAGAGAACGATAATTAATATACTTATTACACTCACTGTTATCAATCTAACTCATATTATTAACCATATTATGCAAATTTGATCGATAGAACGACAATCACTATACTTATTACTCTTATTATTATCAAAATAACTCATATTATTAGCCATATTATGCTTATATGATCGATAGAACGACAATTACTATACTTATTACTCTTATTATTATCAATCTAACACATATTATTAACCATATTATGCAGATATGATCGATAGAACTACAATTACTACACTCATTACTCTTATTATTATCAATCTAACTCATATTATTAGCCATATTATGCTTCTATGATCGATAGAACGAGAATTACTATACTCACTACTCTTAGTATTATCAATCTAACTCATATTATTAGACATATTATGCTTATATTATCGATAGAACGACAATTACTATACTCATTACTCTTATTATTATCAATCTAACTCATATTATTACCCATATTATGCTTATATGATCGATAGGACGACAATTACTATACTCATTACTCTTATTATTATCAATCTAACTCATGTTATTAGCCATACTATACTTATATGATCGACAGAACGACAATTACTATACTTATTACACTTACTATTATCAATATAACTCATATTATTAGCCATATTATGCTTATATGATCGATAGAACGACAATTACTGTACTTATTACTCTTATCATTATCGATCTAACTCATATTATTAACCATATTATGCTAATATGATCGATAGAACGACAATTACTATACTTATTACACCCACTATTATCAATCTAACTCATATTATTAACCATATTATGCAGATCTGTTCGATAGCACGACATTTACTATACTTATTACTCTTATTATTATCAACCTAACTCATATTATTAGCCATATTATGCTTCTATGATCGATAGAACGACAATTACTATACTTATTACTCTTATTATTATGGATCTGACTCATATTATTAGCCATATTATGCTTATATGATCGATAGAACGACAAATACTATACTTATTACTCGTATTATTATCAATCTAATTCATATTATTAACCATATTTTGCTAATATGATCGATAGAACGACATTCACTATACTTATTGCACTCACTATTATCAATCTAACTCATATTATTAACCATATTATGCAGATATGATCGATAGAACGACAATTACTATACTCATTACTCTTATTATTATCATTCTAACTCATATTATTAACCATATTAAGCCGATATGATCGATAGACCTACAATTACTATACTCATTACTCTTATTATTATCAATCTAACTCATATTATTAGCCATATTATGCTTATATGATCGATAGAACGACAATTACTATACTCATTACTCTTATTATTATCAATCCAACTCATATTATTAGCCATATTATGCTTATATGATCGATAGAACGACAATTACTATACTTATTACTCTTATTATTACAAATCTGACTCATATTATTAGCCATATTATGCTTATATGATCGATAGAACGACAAATACTATACTTATTACTCTTATTATTATCAATCTAATTCATATTATTAACCATATTATGCTAATATGATCGATAGAACGACAATTACTATACTTATTACACTCACTGTTATCAATCTAACTCATATTATTAACCATATTGTGCAGATATGATCGATAGCACGACATTTACTATACCCATTACTCTTACTATTATCAATCTAACTCATATTATTAAACATATTATGCACATATGATCGATAGAACTACAATTACTATACTCATTACTCTTATTATTATCAATCTAACTCTTATTATTAGCCATATTATGCTTATAATATCGATAGAGCGCCAATTACTATACTTATTACTGTTATTATTATCAATCTAACTCATATTATTAACCATATTATGCAGATATGATCGATAGAACTACAATTACTACACTCATTACTCTTATTATTATCAATCTAACTCATATTATTAGCCATATTATGATTCTATGATCGATAGAGCGAGAATTACTATACTCACTACTCTTAGTATTATCAATCTAACTCATATTATTAGCCATATTATGCTTATATTATCGATAGAACGACAATTACTATACCTATTACTCTTATTATTATAAATCTAACTCATATTATTAGCCATATTATGCTTAAATGATCGATAGAACGACAATCACTATACTTATTACTCTTATTATTATCAACCTAACTCATATTATTAGCCATATTATGCTTATATGATCGATAGAACGACAATTACTATACTTATTACTCTTATTATTATGAATCTAACTCATATTATTAACCATATTATGCAGATATGATCGATAGAACTACAATTACTATACTTATTACTCTTATTATTATCAATCTAACTCATATTATTAGCCATATTATGCTTATATGATCGATAGAACGAGAATTACTATACTCACTACTCTTAGTATTATCAATCTAACTCATATTATTAGCCATATTATGCTTATATTATCGATAGAAGGACAATTACTATACTTATTACACTCACTGTTATCACTCTAACTCATATTATTAACCATATTATGCAAATTTGATCGGTAGAACGACAATCACTATACTTATTACTCTTATTATTATCAACCTAACTCATATTATTAGCCATATTAAGCTTATATGATCGATAGAACGACAATTACTATACTTATTACTCTTATTATTATGAATCTAACTCATATTATTAACCATATTATGCAGATATGATCGATAGAACTACAATTACTATACTTATTACTCTTATTATTATCAATCTAACTCTTATTATTAGCGATATTATGCTAATAATATCGATAGAACGCCAATTACTATACTTATTACTGTTATTATTATCAATCTAACTCATATTATTAACCATATTATGCAGATATGATCGATAGAACTACAATTACTATACTCATTACTCTTATTATTATCAATCTAACTCATATTATTAGCCATATTATGCTTCTATGATCGATAGAACGAGAATTACTATACTCACTACTCTTAGTATTGTCAATCTAACACATATTATTAACCATATTATGCAGATATGTTCGATAGCACGACATTTACTATACTTATTACTCTTATTATTATCAACCTAACTCTTATTATTAGCCATATTATGCTTATAATATCGATAGAACGACAATTACTATACTTATTATTCTTATTTTTATCAACCCAACTCATATTATTCGCCATATTATGCTTAAATGATCGATAGAACGACAATTACTATACTTATTACTCTTATTATTATGAATCTAACTCATATTATTAGCCATATTATGCTTATATGATCAATAGAACTACAATTACTATACTCATTACTCTTATTATTATCAATCCAACTCATATTATTACCCATATTATGCTGATATGATCGATAGAACGACATTCACTATACTTATTGCACTCACTATTATCAATCTAACTCATATTATTAGCCATATTATGCTTCTATGATCGATAGAACGAGAATTACTATACTCACTACTCTTAGTATTATCAATCTAACTCATATTATTAGCCATATTATGCTTATATTATCGGTAGAACGACAATTACTATACTTATTACTGTTATTACTATCAATCTAACTCATATTATAAGCCATATTATGCTTAAATGATCGATAGAACGACAATTACTATACTTATTACTCTTATTATTATCAATCTAACTCTTATTATTAGCCATATTATGCTTATAATATCGATAGAACGACAATTACTATACTTATTACTCTTATTATTATCAATCTAACTCATATTATTAACCATATTATGCAGATATGATCGATAGAACTACAATTACTATACTCATTACTCTTATTATTATCAATCTAACTCATATTATTAGCCATATTATGCTTCTATGATCGATAGAGCGAGAATTACTATACTCACTACTGTTAGTATTATCAATCTAACTCATATTATTAGCCATATTATGCTTATATTATCGATAGAACGACAATTACTATACCTATTACTCTTATTATTATAAATCTAACTCATATTATTAGCCATATTATGCTTAAATGATCGATAGAACGACAATCACTATACTTATTACTCTTATTATTATCAACCTAACTCATATTATTAGCCATATTATGCTTATATGATCGATAGAACGACAATTACTATACTTATTACTCTTATTATTATGAATCTAACTCATATTATTAACCATATTATGCAGATATGATCGATAGAACTACAATTACTATACTTATTACTCTTATTATTATCAATCTAACTCATATTATTAGCCATATTATGCTTATATGATCGATAGAACGAGAATTACTATACTCACTACTCTTAGTATTATCAATCTAACTCATATTATTAGCCATATTATGCTTATATTATCGATAGAACGACAATTACTATACTTATTACACTCACTGTTATCACTCTAACTCATATTATTAACCATATTATGCAAATTTGATCGGTTAGAACGACAATCACTATACTTATTACTCTTATTATTATCAACCTAACTCATATTATTAGCCATATTAAGCTTATATGATCGATAGAACGACAATTACTATACTTATTACTCTTATTATTATGAATCTAACTCATATTATTAACCATATTATGCAGATATGATCGATAGAACTACAATTACTATACTTATTACTCTTATTATTATCAATCTAACTCTTATTATTAGCGATATTATGCTTATAATATCGATAGAACGCCAATTACTATACTTATTACTGTTATTATTATCAATCTAACTCATATTATTAGCCATATTATGCATATATGAGCAATAGAACTACAATTACTATACTTATTACTCTTATTATTATCAATCCAACTCATATTATTACCCATATTATGCTGATATGATCGATAGAACGACATTCACTATTCTTATTGCACTCACTATTATCAATCTAACTCATATTATTAGCCATATTATGCTTCTATGATCGATAGAACGAGAATTACTATACTCACTACTCTTAGTATTATCAATCTAACTCATATTATTAGCCATATTATGCTTATATTATCGGTAGAACGACAATTACTATACTTATTACTGTTATTACTATCAATCTAACTCATATTATAAGCCATATTATGCTTAAATGATCGATAGAACGACAATTACTATACTTATTACTCTTATTATTATCAATCTAACTCTTATTATTAGCCATATTATGCTTATAATATCGATAGAACGACAATTACTATACTTATTACTCTTATTATTATCAATCTAACTCATATTGTTAACCATATTATGCAGATATGATCGATAGAACTACAATTACTATACTCATTACTCTTATTATTATCAATCTAACTCATATTATTAGCCATATTATGCTTCTATGATCGATAGAGCGAGAATTACTATACTCACTACTCTTAGTATTATCAATCTAACTCATATTATTAGCCATATTATGCTTATGTTATCGATAGAACGACAATTACTATACCTATTACTCTTATTATTATAAATCTAACTCATATTATTAGCCATATTATGCTTAAATGATCGATAGAACGACAATCACTATACTTATTACTCTTATTATTATCAACCTAACTCATATTATTAGCCATATTATGCTTATATGATCGATAGAACGACAATTACTATACTTATTACTCTTATTATTATGAATCTAACTCATATTATTAACCATATTATGCAGATATGATCGATAGAACTACAATTACTATACTTATTACTCTTATTATTATCAATCTAACTCATATTATTAGCCATATTATGCTTATATGATCGATAGAACGAGAATGACTATACTCACTACTCTTAGTATTATCAATCTAACTCATATTATTAGCCATATTATGCTTATATTATCGATAGAACGACAATTACTATACTTATTATTCTTATTTTTATCAACCCAACTCATATTATTCGCCATATTATGCTTAAATGATCGATAGAACGACAATTACTATACTTATTACTCTTATTATTATGAATCTAACTCATATTATTTGCCATATTATGCTTATATGATCGATAGAACTACAATTACTATACTCATTACTCTTATTATTATCAATCCAACTCATATTATTACCCATATTATGCTGATATGATCGATAGAACGACATTCACTATACTTATTGCACTCACTATTATCAATCTAACTCATATTATTAGCCATATTATGCTTCTATGATCGATAGAACGAGAATTACTATACTCACTACTCTTAGTATTATCAATCTAACTCATATTATTAGCCATATTATGCTTATATTATCGGTAGAACGACAATTACTATACTTATTACTGTTATTACTATCAATCTAAGTCATATTATAAGCCATATTATGCTTAAATGATCGATAGAACGACAATTACTATACTTATTACTCTTATTATTATCAATCTAACTCTTATTATTAGCCATATTATGCTTATAATATCGATAGAACGACAATTACTATACTTATTACTCTTATTATTATCAATCTAACTCATATTATTAACCATATTATGCAGATATGATCGATAGAACTACAATTACTATACTCATTACTCTTATTATTATAAATCTAACTCATATTATTAGCCATATTATGCTTAAATGATCGATAGAACGACAATCACTATACTTATTACTCTTATTATTATCAACCTAACTCATATTATTAGCCATGTTATGCTTATATGATCGATAGAACGACAATTACTATACTTATTACTCTTATTATTATGAATCTAACTCATATTATTAACCATATTATGCAGATATGATCGATAGAACTACAATTACTATACTTATTACTCTTATTATTATCAATCTAACTCATATTATTAGCCATATTATGCTTATATGATCGATAGAACGAGAATTACTATACTCACTACTCTTAGTATTATCAATCTAACTCATATTATTAGCCATATTATGCTTATATTATCGATAGAACGACAATTACTATACTTATTACACTCACTGTTATCACTCTAACTCATATTATTAACCATATTATGCAAATTTGATCGGTAGAACGACAATCACTATACTTATTACTCTTATTATTATCAACCTAACTCATATTATTAGCCATATTAAGCTTATATGATCGATAGAACGACAATTACTATACTTATTACTCTTATTATTATGAATCTAGCTCATATTATTAGCCATATTATGCTTATATGATCGACAGAACTACAATTACTATACTCATTACTCTTATTATTATCAATCCAACTCATATTATTACCCATATTATGCTGATATGATCGATAGAACGACATTCACTATACTTATTGCACTCACTATTATCAATCTAACTCATATTATTAACCATATTATGCAGATATGATCGATAGAACGACAATTACTATACTCATTACTCTTATTATTATCATTCTAACTCATATTATTAACCATATGAAGCCGATATGATCGATAGAGCTACAATTACTATACTCATTACTCTTATTATTATCAATCTAACTCATATTATTAGCCATATTATGCTTATATGATCGATAGAACGACAATTACTATACTCATTACTCTTATTATTATCAATCTAACTCATATTATTAGCCATATTATGCTTATATGATCGATAGAACGACAATTACTATACATATTACTCTTATTATTATAAATCTGACTCATATTATTAGCCATATTATGCTTATATGATCGATAGAACGACAAATACTATACTTATTACTGTTATTACTATCAATCTAACTCATATTATTAGCCATATTATGCTAATATGATCGATAGAACGACAATTACTATACTTATTACACTCACTGTTATCAATCTAACTCATATTATTAACCATATTGTGCAGATATGATCGATAGCACGACATTTACTATACCCATTACTCTTACTATTATCAATCTAACTCATATTATTAACCATATTATGCAGATATGATCGATAGAACTACAATTACTATACTCATTACTCTTATTATTATCAATCTAACTCTCATTACTAGCCATATTATGCTCATAATATCGATAGAACGCCAATTACTATACTTATTACTGTTATTATTATCAATCTAACTCATATTATTAACCATATTATGCAGATATGATCGATAGAACTACAATTACTATACTCATCACTCTTATTATTATCAATCTAACTCATATTATTAGCCATATTATGCTTCTATGATCGATAGAACGAGAATTACTATACTCACTACTCTTAGTATTATCAATCTAACTCATATTATTAGCCATATTATGCTTATATTATCGGTAGAACGACAATTACTATACTTATTACTGTTATTACTATCAATCTAACTCATATTATAAGCCATATTATGCTTAAATGATCGATAGAACGACAATTACTATACTTATTACTCTTATTATTATCAATCTAACTCTTATTATTAGCCATATTATGCTTATAATATCGATAGAACGACAATTACTATACTTATTACTCTTATTATTATCAATCTAACTCATATTATTAACCATATTATGCAGATATGATCGATAGAACTACAATTACTATACTCATTACTCTTATTATTATAAATCTAACTCATATTATTAGCCATATTATGCTTAAATGATCGATAGAACGACAATCACTATACTTATTACTCTTATTATTATCAACCTAACTCATATTATTAGCCATGTTATGCTTATATGATCGATAGAACGACAATTACTATACTTATTACTCTTATTATTATGAATCTAACTCATATTATTAACCATATTATGCAGATATGATCGATAGAACTACAATTACTATACTTATTACTCTTATTATTATCAATCTAACTCATATTATTAGCCATATTATGCTTATATGATCGATAGAACGAGAATTACTATACTCACTACTCTTAGTATTATCAATCTAACTCATATTATTAGCCATATTATGCTTATATTATCGATAGAACGACAATTACTATACTTATTACACTCACTGTTATCACTCTAACTCATATTATTAACCATATTATGCAAATTTGATCGGTAGAACGACAATCACTATACTTATTACTCTTATTATTATCAACCTAACTCATATTATTAGCCATATTAAGCTTATATGATCGATAGAACGACAATTACTATACTTATTACTCTTATTATTATGAATCTAGCTCATATTATTAGCCATATTATGCTTATATGATCGACAGAACTACAATTACTATACTCATTACTCTTATTATTATCAATCCAACTCATATTATTACCCATATTATGCTGATATGATCGATAGAACGACATTCACTATACTTATTGCACTCACTATTATCAATCTAACTCATATTATTAACCATATTATGCAGATATGATCGATAGAACGACAATTACTATACTCATTACTCTTATTATTATCATTCTAACTCATATTATTAACCATATGAAGCCGATATGATCGAT
>NW_027475047.1:0-17222 GCF_050947335.1 Megachile rotundata | reverse complement strand
GAGTCAGATTCATAAAAATAAGAGTAATAGGTATAGCAAATGTCGTGTGATCGATCATATCTGCATAATATGGTTAATAATATGAGTTAGATTGATAATAATAAGAGTAATAAGTATAGTAATTGTCGTTCTATCGATCATATAAGCATAATATGGTTAATAATATGAGTTAGATTGACAATAATAAGGGTAATAGGTAGAGTAATTGTCGTTCTATCGATCATATAAGCATAATATGGCTAATAATATGAGTTAGATTGATAATAATAAGAGTAATAAGTATAGTAATTGTCGTTCTATCAATCATTTAAGCATAATATGTCTAATAATACGGGTTAGATTGATAATAATAACAGTAATAAGTATAGTAATTGTCGTTCTATCGATAATATAAGCATGATATGGCTAATAATATGAGTTAGATTGATAATACTAAGAGTAGTGAGTATAGTAATTCTCGTTCTATCGATCATATAAGCATAATATGGCTAATAATATGAGTTAGATTGATAACAATAAGAGTAATAAGTATAGTAATTGTCGTTCTATCGATCATATAAGCATAATATGGCTAATAGTATGAGTTAGAGTAATAATATTAAGAGTAGTGAGTATAGTAATTCTCGTTCTATCGATCATATAAGCATAATATGGCTAATAATATGAGTTAGATTGATAATAATAAGAGCAATGAGTATAGTAATTGTAGTTCTATCAATCATTTAAGCATAATATGTCTAATAATACGAGTTAGATTGGTAATTATAACAGTAATAAGTATAGTAATTGTCGTTCTATCGATAATATAAGCATGATATGGCTAATAATATGAGTTAGATTGATAATACTAAGAGTAGTGAGTATAGTAATTCTCGTTCTATCGATCATATAAGCATAATATGGCTAATAATATGAGTTAGATTGATAATAATAAGAGTAATGAGTATAGTAATTGTAGTTCTATCGCTCATATCTGCATAATATGGTCAATAATATGAGTTAGAATGATAATAATAAGAGTAATAAGTATAGTAATTGTCGTTCTATCGATCATATCTGCATAATATGGTTAATAATATGAGTTAGATTGATAATAGTGAGTGTAATAAGTATAGTGAATGTCGCTCTATCGATCATATCAGCATAATATGGGTAATAATATGAGTTGGATTGATAATAATAAGAGTAATGAGTATAGTAATTGTAGTTCTATCGATCATATAAGCATAATGTGGCTAATAATATGAGTTAGATTGATAATACTAAGAGTAGTGAGTATAGTAATTCTCGTTCTGTCGATCATATAAGCATAATATGGCTAATAATACGAGTTAGATTGATAATAATAAGAGTAATAAGTATAGTAATTGTAGTTCTATCGATCATATCTGCATAATATGGTTAATAATATGAGTTAGATTTATAATAATAAGAGTAATAAGTATAGTAATTGTAGTTCTATTGCTCATATAAGCATAATATGGCTAATAATATGAGTTAGATTGATAATTATAAGAGTAATAAGTATAGTAATTGTCGTTCTATCGATCATTTAAGCATAATAGGGCTAATAATGTGAGTTAGGTTGATAATAATAAGAGTAGTAAGTATAGTACATGTCGTGCTATCGATCATATCTGCATAATATGGTTAATAATATGAGTTAGATTGATAATAGTAAGAGTAATGTGTATAGTAACTGTCGTTCTATCGATCATATCTGCATAATATGGTTAATAATATGAGTTAGATTGATAACAGTGAGTGTAATAAGTATAGTAATTGTCGTTCTCTCGATCATATAAGCATAATATGGCTAATAATATGAGTTAGATTGATAATACTAAGAGTAGTGAGTGTAGTAATTCTCGTTCTGTCGATCATGTAAGCATAATATGGCTAATAATATGAGTTAGATTGATAATAATAAGAGTAATGAGTATAGTAATTGTAGTTCTATCGATCATATCTGCATAGTTTGGCTAATAATATGAGTTAGATTGATAATAATAAGAGTAATAAGTATAGTAATTGTCGTTCTATCGATCATATCTGCATAATATGGTTAATAACATGAGTTAGATTGATAATAGTGAGTGTAATAAGTATAGTAATTGTCGTTCTGTCGATCATATAAGCATAATATGGCTAATAATATGCGTTAGATTGATAATAATAAGAGTAATGAGTATAGTAATTGTCGCTCTATCGATCATATAAGCATAATATGGCTAATAATATGAGTTAGATTGATAATAATAAGAGTAGTGAGTATAGTAGTTGTAGTTCTATCGATCATATCTGCATAATATGGTTAATAATATGAGTTAGATGCATAATAATAAGAGTAATAGGTATAGCAAATGTCGTGCGATCGATCATATCTGCATAATATGGTTAATAATATGAGTTAGATTGATAATAATAAGAGTAATAAATATAGTAATTGTCGTTCAATCGATCATATAAGCATAAAATGGCTAATAATATGAGTTAGAGTAATAATATTAAGAGTAGTGAGTATAGTAATTCTCGTTCTATCGATTATATAAGCATAATATGGCTAATAATATGAGTTAGATTGATAATAATAAGAGTAATGAGTATAGTAATTGTAGTTCTATCGATCATTTAAGCATAATATGGCTAATAATATGAGTTAGATTGATAATAATAAGAGTAATAAGTATAGTAATTGTCGTTCTATCAATCATTTAAGCATAATATGTCTAATAATACGAGTTAGATTGATAATAATAACAGTAATAAGTATAGTAATTGTCGTTCTATCGATAATATAAGCATAATATGGCTAATAATATGAGTTAGATTGATAATACTAAGAGTAATGAGTATAGTAATTGTAGATCTATCGATCATATCTGCATAATATGGTTAATAATATGAGTTAGATCGATAATGGTAAGAGTAATAAGTACAGTAATTGTCGTTCTATCGATCATATAAGCATAATATGGCTAATAATATGAGTTAGATTGATAATAATAAGAGTAATGAGTATAGTAATTGTAGTTCTATCGATCATATCTGCATAATATGGTTAATAATATGAGTTAGATAGATAATAATAAGAGTAATAAGTATAGTAATTGTAGTTCTATTGCTCATATAAGCATAATATGGCTAATAATATGAGTTAGATTGATAATAATAAGAGAATAAGTATAGTAATTGTCGTTCTATCGATCATTTAAGCATAATATGGCTAATAATATGAGTTAGATTGATAATAATAAGAGTAATAAGTATAGTAATTGTCGTTCTATCGATCATATAAGCATAATATGGCTAATAATATGAGTTAGATTGATAATACTAAGAGTAGTGAGTATAGTAATTCTCGTTCTATCGATCATATAAGCATAATATGGCTAATAATATGAGTTAGATTGATAATAATAAGAGTAATAAGTGCAGTAATTGTTGTTCTATCGATCATATAAGCATAATAAGGCTAATAATATGAGTTAGAGTGATAATACTAAGAGTAGTGAGTATAGTAATTGTAGTTCTATAGATCATATCTGCATAATATGGTTAATAATATGAGTCAGATTCATAAAAATAAGAGTAATAGGTATAGCAAATGTCGTGTGATCGATCATATCTGCATAATATGGTTAATAATATGAGTTAGATTGATAATAGTAAGAGTAATGTGTATAGTAACTGTCGTTCTATCGATCATATCTGCATAATATGGTTAATAATATGAGTTAGATTGATAACAGTGAGTGTAATAAGTATAGTAATTGTCGTTCTCTCGATCATATAAGCGTAATATGGCTAATAATATGAGTTAGATTGATAATACTAAGAGTAGTGAGTGTAGTAATTCTCGTTCTGTCGATCATGTAAGCATAATATGGCTAATAATATGAGTTAGATTGATAATAATAAGAGTAATGCGTATAGTAATTGTAGTTCTATCGATCATATCTGCATAGTTTGGCTAATAATATGAGTTAGATTGATAATAATAAGAGTAATAAGTATAGTAATTGTCGTTCTATCGATCATATCTGCATAATATGGTTAATAACATGAGTTAGATTGATAATAGTGAGTGTAATAAGTATAGTAATTGTCGTTCTGTCGATCATATAAGCATAATATGGCTAATAATATGCGTTAGATTGATAATAATAAGAGTAATAAGTATAGTAATTGTCGTTCTATCAATCATTTAAGCATAATATGTCTAATAATACGAGTTAGATTGATAATAATAACAGTAATAAGTATAGTAATTGTCGTTCTATCGATAATATAAGCATAATATGGCTAATAATATGAGTTAGATTGATAATACTAAGAGAAGTGAGTATAGTAATTCTCGTTCTATCGATCATATAAGCATAATATGGCTAATAATATGAGTTAGATTGATAACAATAAGAGTAATAAGTATAGTAATTGTCGTTCTATCGATCATTTAAGCATAATATGGCTAATAATATGAGTTAGATTGATAATACTAAGAGTAGTGAGTATAGTAATTCTCGTTCTATCGATCATATAAGCATAATATGGCTAATAATATGAGTTAGATTGATAATAATAAGAGTAATAAGTATAGTAATTGTCGTTCTATCGATCATATAAGCATAATATGACTAACAATATGAGTTAGATTGATAATACTAAGAGTAGTGAGTATAGTAATTCTCGTTCTATCGATCATATAAGCATAATATGGCTAATAATATGAGTTAGATTGATAATAATAAGAGTAATAAGTGCAGTAATTGTCGTTCTATCGATCATATAAGCATAATAAGGCTAATAATGTGAGTTAGAGTGATAATACTAAGAGTAGTGAGTATAGTAATTCTCATTCTATCGATCATATAAGCATAATATGGCTAATAATATGAGTTAGATTGATAATACTAAGAGTAATGAGTATAGTAATTGTAGATCTATCGATCATATCTGCATAATATGGTTAATAATATGAGTTAGATCGATAATGATAAGAGTAATAAGTACAGTAATTGTCGTTCTATCGATCATATAAGCATAATATGGCTAATAATATGAGTTAGATTGATAATAATAAGAGTAATGAGTATAGTAATTGTAGTTCTATCGATCATATCTGCATAATATGGTTAATAATATGAGTTAGATAGATAATAATAAGAGTAATAAGTATAGTAATTGTAGTTCTATTGCTCATATAAGCATAATATGGCTAATAATATGAGTTAGATTGATAATAATAAGAGAATAAGTATAGTAATTGTCGTTCTATCGATCATTTAAGCATAATATGGCTAATAATATGAGTTAGATTGATAATAATAAGAGCAATGAGTATAGCAATTGTTGTTCTATAGATCATATCTGCATAATATGGTTAATAATATGAGTCAGATTCATAAAAATAAGAGTAATAGGTATAGCAAATGTCGTGTGATCGATCATATCTGCATAATATGGTTAATAATATGAGTTAGATTGATAATAATAAGAGTAATAAGTATAGTAATTGTCGTTCTATCGATCATATAAGCATAATATGGTTAATAATATGAGTTAGACTGATAATAATAAGGGTAATAAGTAGAGTAATTGTCGTTCTATCGATCATATAAGCATAATATGGCTAATAATATGAGTTAGATTGATAAAAATAAGAGTAATAAGTATAGTAATTGTCGTTCTATCAATCATTTAAGCATAATATGTCTAATAATACGGGTTAGATTGATAATAATAACAGTAATAAGTATAGTAATTGTCGTTCTATCGATAATATAAGCATGATATGGCTAATAATATGAGTTAGATTGATAATACTAAGAGTAGTGAGTATAGTAATTCTCGTTCTATCGATCATATAAGCATAATATGGCTAATAATATGAGTTAGATTGATAACAATAAGAGTAATAAGTATAGTAATTGTCGTTCTATCGATCATATAAGCATAATATGGCTAATAGTATGAGTTAGAGTAATAATATTAAGAGTAGTGAGTATAGTAATTCTCGTTCTATCGATCATATAAGCATAATATGGCTAATAATATGAGTTAGATTGATAATAATAAGAGCAATGAGTATAGTAATTGTAGCTCTATCAATCATTTAAGCATAATATGTCTAATAATACGAGTTAGATTGGTAATAATAACAGTAATAAGTATAGTAATTGTCGTTCTATCGATAATATAAGCATAATATGGCTAATAATATGAGTTAGATTGATAATACTAAGAGTAGTGAGTATAGTAATTCTCGTTCTATCGATCATATAAGCATAATATGGCTAATAATATGAGTTAGATTCATAATAATAAGAGTAATAAGTACAGTAATTGTCGTTCTATCGATCATTTAAGCATAATATGGCGAATAATATGAGTTGGGTTGATAAAAATAAGAATAATAAGTATAGTAATTGTCGTTCTATCGATCATATAAGCATAATATGGCTAATAATATGAGTTAGATTGATAATAATAAGAGTAATGAGTATAGTAATTGTAGTTCTATCGCTCATATCTGCATAATATGGTTAATAATATGAGTTAGAATGATAATAATAAGAGTAATAAGTATAGTAATTGTCGTTCTATCGATCATATCTGCATAATATGGTTAATAATATGAGTTAGATTGATAATAGTGAGTGTAATAAGTATAGTGAATGTCGCTCTATCGATCATATCAGCATAATATGGGTAATAATATGAGTTGGATTGATAATAATAAGAGTAATGAGTATAGTAATTGTAGTTCTATCGATCATATAAGCATAATGTGGCTAATAATATGAGTTAGATTGATAATACTAAGAGTAGTGAGTATAGTAATTCTCGTTCTGTCGATCATATAAGCATAATATGGCTAATAATACGAGTTAGATTGATAATAATAAGAGTAATAAGTATAGTAATTGTAGTTCTATCGATCATATCTGCATAATATGGTTAATAATACGAGTTAGATTTATAATAATAAGAGAAATAAGTATAGTAATTGTAGTTCTATTGCTCATATAAGCATAATATGGCTAATAATATGAGTTAGATTGATAATAATAAGAGTAATAGGTATAGTAATTGTCGTTCTATCGATCATTTAAGCATAATATGGCTAATAATGTGAGTTAGGTTGATAATAATAAGAGTAGTAAGTATAGTACATGTCGTGCTATCGATCATATCTGCATAATATGGTTAATAATATGAGTTAGATTGATAATAGTAAGAGTAATGTGTATAGTAACTGTCGTTCTATCGATCATATCTGCATAATATGGTTAATAATATGAGTTAGATTGATAACAGTGAGTGTAATAAGTATAGTAATTGTCGTTCTCTCGATCATATAAGCATAATATGGCTAATAATATGAGTTAGATTGATAATACTAAGAGTAGTGAGTGTAGTAATTCTCGTTCTGTCGATCATGTAAGCATAATATGGCTAATAATGTGAGTTAGGTTGATAATAATAAGAGTAATAGGTATAGCAAATGTCGTGCGATCGATCATATCTGCATAATATGGTTAATAATATGAGTTAGATTGATAATAATAAGAGTAATAAGTATAGTAATTGTCGTTCTATCGATCATATAAGCATAATATGGCTAATAATATGAGTTAGATTGATAACAATAAGAGTAATAAGTATAGTAATTGTCGTTCTATCGATCATATAAGCATAATATGGCTAATAATATGAGTTAGAGTAATAATATTAAGAGTAGTGAGTATAGTAATTCTCGTTCTATCGATCATATAAACATAATATGGCTAATAATATGAGTTAGATTGATAATAATAAGAGTAATGAGTATAGTAATTGTAGTTCTATCGATCATATCTGCATAATATGGTTAATAATATGAGTTAGATAGATAATAATAAGAGTAATAAGTATAGTAATTGTAGTTCTATTGCTCATATAAGCATAATATGGCTAATAATATGAGTTAGACTGATAATAATAAGAGAATAAGTATAGTAATTGTCGTTCTATCGATCATTTAAGCATAATATGGCTAATAATATGAGTTAGATTGATAATAATAAGAGCAATGAGTATAGCAATTGTAGTTCTATAGATCATATCTGCATAATATGGTTAATAATATGAGTCAGATTCATAAAAATAAGAGTAATAGGTATAGCAAATGTCGTGTGATCGATCATATCTGCATAATATGGTTAATAATATGAGTTAGATTGATAATAATAAGAGTAATAAGTATAGTAATTGTCGTTCTATCGATCATATAAGCATAATATGGTTAATAATATGAGTTAGATTGATAATAATAAGGGTAATAAGTAGAGTAATTGTCGTTCTATCGATCATATAAGCATAATATGGCTAATAATATGAGTTAGATTGATAATAATAAGAGTAATAAGTATAGTAATTGTCGTTCTATCAATCATTTAAGCATAATATGTCTAATAATACGGGTTAGATTGATAATAATAACAGTAATAAGAATAGTAATTGTCGTTCTATCGATAATATAAGCATGATATGGCTAATAATATGAGTTAGATTGATAATACTAAGAGTAGTGAGTATAGTAATTGTAGTTCTATCGATCATATCTGCATAATATGGTTAATAATATGAGTTAGATCGATAATGATAAGAGTAATAAGTACAGTAATTGTCGTTCTATCGATCATATAAGCATAATATGGCTAATAATATGAGTTAGATTGATAATAATAAGAGTAATGAGTATAGTAATTGTAGTTCTATCGATCATATCTGCATAATATGGTTAATAATATGAGTTAGATAGATAATAATAAGAGTAATAAGTATAGTAATTGTAGTTCTATTGCTCATATAAGCATAATATGGCTAATAATATGAGTTAGATTCATAATAATAAGAGTAATAAGTACAGTAATTGTCGTTCTATCGATCATTTAAGCATAATATGGCGAATAATATGAGTTGGGTTGATAAAAATAAGAATAATAAGTATAGTAATTGTCGTTCTATCGATCATATAAGCATAATATGGTTAATAATATGAGTTAGATTGATAATAATAAGAGTAATGAGTATAGTAATTGTAGTTCTATAGATCATATCTGCATAATATGGTTAATAATATGAGTCAGATTCATAAAAATAAGAGCAATAGGTATAGCAAATGTCGTGTGATCGATCATATCTGCATAATATGATTAATAATATGAGTTAGATTGATAATAATAAGAGTAATAAGTATAGTAATTGTCGTTCTATCGATCATATAAGCATAATATGGTTAATAATATGAGTTAGATTGACAATAATAAGGGTAATAGGTAGAGTAATTGTCGTTCTATCGATCATATAAGCATAATATGGCTAATAATATGAGTTAGATTGATAACAATAAGAGTAATAAGTATAGTAATTGTCGTTCTATCGATCATATAAGCATAATATGGCTAATAGTATGAGTTAGAGTAATAATATTAAGAGTAGTGAGTATAGTAATTCTCGTTCTATCGATCATATAAGCATAATATGGCTAATAATATGAGTTAGATTGATAATAATAAGAGCAATGAGTATAGTAATTGTAGTTCTATCAATCATTTAAGCATAATATGTCTAATAATACGAGTTAGATTGGTAATTATAACAGTAATAAGTATAGTAATTGTCGTTCTATCGATAATATAAGCATAATATGGCTAATAATATGAGTTAGATTGATAATACTAAGAGTAGTGAGTATAGTAATTCTCGTTCTATCGATCATATAAGCATAATATGGCTAATAATATGAGTTAGATTCATAATAATAAGAGTAATAAGTACAGTAATTGTCGTTCTATCGATCATTTAAGCATAATATGGCGAATAATATGAGTTGGGTTGATAAAAATAAGAATAATAAGTATAGTAATTGTCGTTCTATCGATCATATAAGCATAATATGGCTAATAATATGAGTTAGATTGATAATAATAAGAGTAATGAGTATAGTAATTGTAGTTCTATCGCTCATATCTGCATAATATGGTCAATAATATGAGTTAGAATGATAATAATAAGAGTAATAAGTATAGTAATTGTCGTTCTATCGATCATATCTGCATAATATGGTTAATAATATGAGTTAGATTGATAATAGTGAGTGTAATAAGTATAGTGAATGTCGCTCTATCGATCATATCAGCATAATATGGGTAATAATATGAGTTGGATTGATAATAATAAGAGTAATGAGTATAGTAATTGTAGTTCTATCGATCATATAAGCATAATGTGGCTAATAATATGAGTTAGATTGATAATACTAAGAGTAGTGAGTATAGTAATTCTCGTTCTGTCGATCATATAAGCATAATATGGCTAATAATACGAGTTAGATTGATAATAATAAGAGTAATAAGTATAGTAATTGTAGTTCTATCGATCATATCTGCATAATATGGTTAATAATATGAGTTAGATTTATAATAATAAGAGTAATAAGTATAGTAATTGTAGTTCTATTGCTCATATAAGCATAATATGGCTAATAATATGAGTTAGATTGATAATAATAAGAGTAATAAGTATAGTAATTGTCGTTCTATCGATCATTTAAGCATAATAGGGCTAATAATGTGAGTTAGGTTGATAATAATAAGAGTAGTAAGTATAGTACATGTCGTGCTATCGATCATATCTGCATAATATGGTTAATAATATGAGTTAGATTGATAATAGTAAGAGTAATGTGTATAGTAACTGTCGTTCTATCGATCATATCTGCATAATATGGTTAATAATATGAGTTAGATTGATAACAGTGAGTGTAATAAGTATAGTAATTGTCGTTCTCTCGATCATATAAGCATAATATGGCTAATAATATGAGTTAGATTGATAATACTAAGAGTAGTGAGTGTAGTAATTCTCGTTCTGTCGATCATGTAAGCATAATATGGCTAATAATATGAGTTAGATTGATAATAATAAGAGTAATGAGTATAGTAATTGTAGTTCTATCGATCATATCTGCATAGTTTGGCTAATAATATGAGTTAGATTGATAATAATAAGAGTAATAAGTATAGTAATTGTCGTTCTATCGATCATATCTGCATAATATGGTTAATAACATGAGTTAGATTGATAATAGTGAGTGTAATAAGTATAGTAATTGTCGTTCTGTCGATCATATAAGCATAATATGGCTAATAATATGCGTTAGATTGATAATAATAAGAGTAATGAGTATAGTAATTGTCGCTCTATCGATCATATAAGCATAATATGGCTAATAATATGAGTTAGATTGATAATAATAAGAGTAGTGAGTATAGTAGTTGTAGTTCTATCGATCATATCTGCATAATATGGTTAATAATATGAGTTAGATGCATAATAATAAGAGTAATAGGTATAGCAAATGTCGTGCGATCGATCATATCTGCATAATATGGTTAATAATATGAGTTAGATTGATAATAATAAGAGTAATAAATATAGTAATTGTCGTTCAATCGATCATATAAGCATAAAATGGCTAATAATATGAGTTAGAGTAATAATATTAAGAGTAGTGAGTATAGTAATTCTCGTTCTATCGATTATATAAGCATAATATGGCTAATAATATGAGTTAGATTGATAATAATAAGAGTAATGAGTATAGTAATTGTCGTTCTATCGATAATATAAGCATAATATGGCTAATAATATGAGTTAGATTGATAATACTAAGAGTAATGAGTATAGTAATTGTAGATCTATCGATCATATCTGCATAATATGGTTAATAATATGAGTTAGATCGATAATGATAAGAGTAATAAGTACAGTAATTGTCGTTCTATCGATCATATAAGCATAATATGGCTAATAATATGAGTTAGATTGATAATAATAAGAGTAATGAGTATAGTAATTGTAGTTCTATCGATCATATCTGCATAATATGGTTAATAATATGAGTTAGATAGATAATAATAAGAGTAATAAGTATAGTAATTGTAGTTCTATTGCTCATATAAGCATAATATGGCTAATAATATGAGTTAGATTGATAATAATAAGAGAATAAGTATAGTAATTGTCGTTCTATCGGTCATTTAAGCATAATATGGCTAATAATATGAGTTAGATTGATAATAATAAGAGTAATAAGTATAGTAATTGTCGTTCTATCGATCATATAAGCATAATATGGCTAATAATATGAGTTAGATTGATAATACTAAGAGTAGTGAGTATAGTAATTCTCGTTCTATCGATCATATAAGCATAATATGGCTAATAATATGAGTTAGATTGATAATAATAAGAGTAATAAGTGCAGTAATTGTTGTTCTATCGATCATATAAGCATAATAAGGCTAATAATATGAGTTAGAGTGATAATACTAAGAGTAGTGAGTATAGTAATTGTAGTTCTATAGATCATATCTGCATAATATGGTTAATAATATGAGTCAGATTCATAAAAATAAGAGTAATAGGTATAGCAAATGTCGTGTGATCGATCATATCTGCATAATATGGTTAATAATATGAGTTAGATTGATAATAGTAAGAGTAATGTGTATAGTAACTGTCGTTCTATCGATCATATCTGCATAATATGGTTAATAATATGAGTTAGATTGATAACAGTGAGTGTAATAAGTATAGTAATTGTCGTTCTCTCGATCATATAAGCGTAATATGGCTAATAATATGAGTTAGATTGATAATACTAAGAGTAGTGAGTGTAGTAATTCTCGTTCTGTCGATCATGTAAGCATAATATGGCTAATAATATGAGTTAGATTGATAATAATAAGAGTAATGCGTATAGTAATTGTAGTTCTATCGATCATATCTGCATAGTTTGGCTAATAATATGAGTTAGATTGATAATAATAAGAGTAATAAGTATAGTAATTGTCGTTCTATCGATCATATCTGCATAATATGGTTAATAACATGAGTTAGATTGATAATAGTGAGTGTAATAAGTATAGTAATTGTCGTTCTGTCGATCATATAAGCATAATATGGCTAATAATATGCGTTAGATTGATAATAATAAGAGAATAAGTATAGTAATTGTCGTTCTATCGATCATTTAAGCATAATATGGCTAATAATATGAGTTAGATTGATAATAATAAGAGTAATAAGTATAGTAATTGTCGTTCTATCGATCATATAAGCATAATATGGCTAATAATATGAGTTAGATTGATAATACTAAGAGTAGTGAGTATAGTAATTCTCGTTCTATCGATCATATAAGCATAATATGGCTAATAATATGAGTTAGATTGATAATAATAAGAGTAATAAGTGCAGTAATTGTTGTTCTATCGATCATATAAGCATAATAAGGCTAATAATATGAGTTAGAGTGATAATACTAAGAGTAGTGAGTATAGTAATTGTAGTTCTATAGATCATATCTGCATAATATGGTTAATAATATGAGTCAGATTCATAAAAATAAGAGTAATAGGTATAGCAAATGTCGTGTGATCGATCATATCTGCATAATATGGTTAATAATATGAGTTAGATTGATAATAGTAAGAGTAATGTGTATAGTAACTGTCGTTCTATCGATCATATCTGCATAATATGGTTAATAATATGAGTTAGATTGATAACAGTGAGTGTAATAAGTATAGTAATTGTCGTTCTCTCGATCATATAAGCGTAATATGGCTAATAATATGAGTTAGATTGATAATACTAAGAGTAGTGAGTGTAGTAATTCTCGTTCTGTCGATCATGTAAGCATAATATGGCTAATAATATGAGTTAGATTGATAATAATAAGAGTAATGCGTATAGTAATTGTAGTTCTATCGATCATATCTGCATAGTTTGGCTAATAATATGAGTTAGATTGATAATAATAAGAGTAATAAGTATAGTAATTGTCGTTCTATCGATCATATCTGCATAATATGGTTAATAACATGAGTTAGATTGATAATAGTGAGTGTAATAAGTATAGTAATTGTCGTTCTGTCGATCATATAAGCATAATATGGCTAATAATATGCGTTAGATTGATAATACTAAGAGTAGTGAGTATAGTAATTCTCGTTCTATCGATCATATAAGCATAATATGGCTAATAATATGAGTTAGATTGATAATAATAAGAGTAATAAGTATAGTAATTGTCGTTCTATCGATCATATAAGCATAATATGACTAACAATATGAGTTAGATTGATAATACTAAGAGTAGTGAGTATAGTAATTCTCGTTCTATCGATCATATAAGCATAATATGGCTAATAATATGAGTTAGATTGATAATAATAAGAGTAATAAGTGCAGTAATTGTCGTTCTATCGATCATATAAGCATAATAAGGCTAATAATGTGAGTTAGAGTGATAATACTAAGAGTAGTGAGTATAGTAATTCTCATTCTATCGATCATATAAGCATAATATGGCTAATAATATGAGTTAGATTGATAATACTAAGAGTAATGAGTATAGTAATTGTAGATCTATCGATCATATCTGCATAATATGGTTAATAATATGAGTTAGATCGATAATGATAAGAGTAATAAGTACAGTAATTGTCGTTCTATCGATCATATAAGCATAATATGGCTAATAATATGAGTTAGATTGATAATAATAAGAGTAATGAGTATAGTAATTGTAGTTCTATCGATCATATCTGCATAATATGGTTAATAATATGAGTTAGATAGATAATAATAAGAGTAATAAGTATAGTAATTGTAGTTCTATTGCTCATATAAGCATAATATGGCTAATAATATGAGTTAGATTGATAATAATAAGAGAATAAGTATAGTAATTGTCGTTCTATCGATCATTTAAGCATAATATGGCTAATAATATGAGTTAGATTGATAATAATAAGAGCAATGAGTATAGCAATTGTTGTTCTATAGATCATATCTGCATAATATGGTTAATAATATGAGTCAGATTCATAAAAATAAGAGTAATAGGTATAGCAAATGTCGTGTGATCGATCATATCTGCATAATATGGTTAATAATATGAGTTAGATTGATAATAATAAGAGTAATAAGTATAGTAATTGTCGTTCTATCGATCATATAAGCATAATATGGTTAATAATATGAGTTAGACTGATAATAATAAGGGTAATAAGTAGAGTAATTGTCGTTCTATCGATCATATAAGCATAATATGGCTAATAATATGAGTTAGATTGATAAAAATAAGAGTAATAAGTATAGTAATTGTCGTTCTATCAATCATTTAAGCATAATATGTCTAATAATACGGGTTAGATTGATAATAATAACAGTAATAAGTATAGTAATTGTCGTTCTATCGATAATATAAGCATGATATGGCTAATAATATGAGTTAGATTGATAATACTAAGAGTAGTGAGTATAGTAATTCTCGTTCTATCGATCATATAAGCATAATATGGCTAATAATATGAGTTAGATTGATAACAATAAGAGTAATAAGTATAGTAATTGTCGTTCTATCGATCATATAAGCATAATATGGCTAATAGTATGAGTTAGAGTAATAATATTAAGAGTAGTGAGTATAGTAATTCTCGTTCTATCGATCATATAAGCATAATATGGCTAATAATATGAGTTAGATTGATAATAATAAGAGCAATGAGTATAGTAATTGTAGCTCTATCAATCATTTAAGCATAATATGTCTAATAATACGAGTTAGATTGGTAATAATAACAGTAATAAGTATAGTAATTGTCGTTCTATCGATAATATAAGCATAATATGGCTAATAATATGAGTTAGATTGATAATACTAAGAGTAGTGAGTATAGTAATTCTCGTTCTATCGATCATATAAGCATAATATGGCTAATAATATGAGTTAGATTCATAATAATAAGAGTAATAAGTACAGTAATTGTCGTTCTATCGATCATTTAAGCATAATATGGCGAATAATATGAGTTGGGTTGATAAAAATAAGAATAATAAGTATAGTAATTGTCGTTCTATCGATCATATAAGCATAATATGGCTAATAATATGAGTTAGATTGATAATAATAAGAGTAATGAGTATAGTAATTGTAGTTCTATCGCTCATATCTGCATAATATGGTTAATAATATGAGTTAGAATGATAATAATAAGAGTAATAAGTATAGTAATTGTCGTTCTATCGATCATATCTGCATAATATGGTTAATAATATGAGTTAGATTGATAATAGTGAGTGTAATAAGTATAGTGAATGTCGCTCTATCGATCATATCAGCATAATATGGGTAATAATATGAGTTGGATTGATAATAATAAGAGTAATGAGTATAGTAATTGTAGTTCTATCGATCATATAAGCATAATGTGGCTAATAATATGAGTTAGATTGATAATACTAAGAGTAGTGAGTATAGTAATTCTCGTTCTGTCGATCATATAAGCATAATATGGCTAATAATACGAGTTAGATTGATAATAATAAGAGTAATAAGTATAGTAATTGTAGTTCTATCGATCATATCTGCATAATATGGTTAATAATACGAGTTAGATTTATAATAATAAGAGAAATAAGTATAGTAATTGTAGTTCTATTGCTCATATAAGCATAATATGGCTAATAATATGAGTTAGATTGATAATAATAAGAGTAATAGGTATAGTAATTGTCGTTCTATCGATCATTTAAGCATAATATGGCTAATAATGTGAGTTAGGTTGATAATAATAAGAGTAGTAAGTATAGTACATGTCGTGCTATCGATCATATCTGCATAATATGGTTAATAATATGAGTTAGATTGATAATAGTAAGAGTAATGTGTATAGTAACTGTCGTTCTATCGATCATATCTGCATAATATGGTTAATAATATGAGTTAGATTGATAACAGTGAGTGTAATAAGTATAGTAATTGTCGTTCTCTCGATCATATAAGCATGATATGGCTAATAATATGAGTTAGATTGATAATACTAAGAGTAGTGAGTATAGTAATTCTCGTTCTATCGATCATATAAGCATAATATGGCTAATAATATGAGTTAGATTGATAACAATAAGAGTAATAAGTATAGTAATTGTCGTTCTATCGATCATATAAGCATAATATGGCTAATAGTATGAGTTAGAGTAATAATATTAAGAGTAGTGAGTATAGTAATTCTCGTTCTATCGATCATATAAGCATAATATGGCTAATAATATGAGTTAGATTGATAATAATAAGAGCAATGAGTATAGTAATTGTAGCT
>NW_027475046.1:0-17242 GCF_050947335.1 Megachile rotundata | reverse complement strand
GTGATTGTGTGATTGTGATTGTGTGATTGTGATTGTGTGATTGTGATTGTGTGATTGTGATTGTGTGATTGTGATTGTGTGATTGTGATTGTGTGATTGTGATTGTGTGATTGTGATTGTGTGATTGTGATTGTGTGATTGTGATTGTGTGATTGTGATTGTGTGATTGTGATTGTGTGATTGTGATTGTGTGATTGTGATTGTGTGATTGTGATTGTGTGATTGTGATTGTGTGATTGTGATTGTGTGATTGTGATTGTGTGATTGTGATTGTGTGATTGTGATTGTGTGATTGTGATTGTGTGATTGTGATTGTGTGATTGTGATTGTGTGATTGTGATTGTGTGATTGTGATTGTGTGATTGTGATTGTGTGATTGTGATTGTGTGATTGTGATTGTGTGATTGTGATTGTGTGATTGTGATTGTGTGATTGTGATTGTGTGATTGTGATTGTGTGATTGTGATTGTGTGATTGTGATTGTGTGATTGTGATTGTGTGATTGTGATTGTGTGATTGTGATTGTGTGATTGTGATTGTGTGATTGTGATTGTGTGATTGTGATTGTGTGATTGTGATTGTGTGATTGTGATTGTGTGATTGTGATTGTGTGATTGTGATTGTGTGATTGTGATTGTGTGATTGTGATTGTGTGATTGTGATTGTGTGATTGTGATTGTGTGATTGTGATTGTGTGATTGTGATTGTGTGATTGTGATTGTGTGATTGTGATTGTGTGATTGTGATTGTGTGATTGTGATTGTGTGATTGTGATTGTGTGATTGTGATTGTGTGATTGTGATTGTGTGATTGTGATTGTGTGATTGTGATTGTGTGATTGTGATTGTGTGATTGTGATTGTGTGATTGTGATTGTGTGATTGTGTGATTGATTGTGTGATTGTGATTGTGTGATTGTGATTGTGTGATTGTGATTGTGTGATTGTGATTGTGTGATTGTGATTGTGTGATTGTGATTGTGTGATTGTGATTGTGTGATTGTGATTGTGTGATTGTGATTGTGTGATTGTGATTGTGTGATTGTGATTGTGTGATTGTGATTGTGTGATTGTGATTGTGTGATTGTGATTGTGTGATTGTGATTGTGTGATTGTGATTGTGTGATTGTGATTGTGTGATTGTGATTGTGTGATTGTGATTGTGTGATTGTGATTGTGTGATTGTGATTGTGTGATTGTGATTGTGTGATTGTGATTGTGTGATTGTGATTGTGTGATTGTGATTGTGTGATTGTGATTGTGTGATTGTGATTGTGTGATTGTGATTGTGTGATTGTGATTGTGTGATTGTGATTGTGTGATTGTGATTGTGTGATTGTGATTGTGTGATTGTGATTGTGTGATTGTGATTGTGTGATTGTGATTGTGTGATTGTGATTGTGTGATTGTGATTGTGTGATTGTGATTGTGTGATTGTGATTGTGTGATTGTGATTGTGTGATTGTGATTGTGTGATTGTGATTGTGTGATTGTGATTGTGTGATTGTGATTGTGTGATTGTGATTGTGTGATTGTGATTGTGTGATTGTGATTGTGTGATTGTGATTGTGTGATTGTGATTGTGTGAGTGTGATTGTGTGATTGTGATTGTGTGATTGTGATTGTGTGATTGTGATTGTGTGATTGTGATTGTGTGATTGTGATTGTGTGATTGTGATTGTGTGATTGTGATTGTGTGATTGTGATTGTGTGATTGTGATTGTGTGATTGTGATTGTGTGATTGTGATTGTGTGATTGTGATTGTGTGATTGTGATTGTGTGATTGTGATTGTGTGATTGTGATTGTGTGATTGTGATTGTGTGATCGTGATTGTGTGATCGTGATTGTGTGATCGTGATTGTGTGATCGTGATTGTGTGATCGTGATTGTGTGATTGTGATTGTGTGATTGTGATTGTGTGATTGTGATTGTGTGATTGTGATTGTGTGATTGTGATTGTGTGATTGTGATTGTGTGATTGTGTGATCGTGATTGTGATTGTGTTATTGTGATTGTGTGATTGTGATTGTGTGATTGTGTGATTGTGTGATTGTGTGATTGTGATTGTGTGATTGTGATTGGGTGATTGTGATTGTGTGATTGTGATTGTGTGATTGTGATTGTGTGATTGTGATTGTGTGATTGTGATTGTGTGATTGTGATTGTGTGATTGTGATTGTGTGATTGTGATTGTGTGATTGTGATTGTGTGATTGTGATTGTGTGATTGTGATTGTGTGATTGTGATTGTGTGATTGTGATTGTGTGATTGTGATTGTGTGATTGTGATTGTGTGATTGTGATTGTGTGATTGTGATTGTGTGATTGTGATTGTGTGATTGTGATTGTGTGATTGTGGTTGTGTGATTGTGGTTGTGTGATTGTGCTTGTGTGATTGTGATTGTGTGATTGTGATTGTGTGATTGTGATTGTGTGATTGTGATTGTGTGATTGTGATTGTGTGATTGTGATTGTGTGATTGTGATTGTGTGATTGTGGTTGTGTGATTGTGGTTGTGTGATTGTGCTTGTGTGATTGTGATTGTGTGATTGTGATTGTGTGATTGTGATTGTGTGATTGTGATTGTGTGATTGTGATTGTGTGATTGTGATTGTGTGATTGTGATTGTGTGATTGTGATTGTGTGATTGTGATTGTGTGATTGTGATTGTGTGATTGTGATTGTGTGATTGTGATTGTGTGATTGTGATTGTGTGATTGTGATTGTGTGATTGTGATTGTGTGATTGTGATTGTGTGATTGTGATTGTGTGATTGTGATTGTGTGATTGTGATTGTGTGATTGTGATTGTGTGATTGTGATTGTGTGATTGTGATTGTGTGATTGTGATTGTGTGATTGTGATTGTGTGATTGTGATTGTGTGATTGTGATTGTGTGATTGTGTGATTGTGATTGTGTGATTGTGATTGTGTGATTGTGATTGTGTGATTGTGATTGTGTGATTGTGATTGTGTGATTGTGATTGTGTGATTGTGATTGTGTGATTGTGATTGTGTGATTGTGATTGTGTGATTGTGATTGTGTGATTGTGATTGTGTGATTGTGATTGTGTGATTGTGATTGTGTGATTGTGATTGTGTGATTGTGATTGTGTGATTGTGATTGTGTGATTGTGATTGTGTGATTGTGATTGTGTGATTGTGATTGTGTGATTGTGATTGTGTGATTGTGATTGTGTGATTGTGATTGTGTGATTGTGATTGTGTGATTGTGATTGTGTGATTGTGATTGTGTGATTGTGATTGTGTGATTGTGATTGTGTGATTGTGATTGTGTGATTGTGATTGTGTGATTGTGATTGTGTGATTGTGATTGTGTGATTGTGATTGTGTGATTGTGATTGTGTGATTGTGATTGTGTGATTGTGATTGTGTGATTGTGATTGTGTGATTGTGATTGTGTGATTGTGATTGTGTGATTGTGATTGTGTGATTGTGATTGTGTGATTGTGATTGTGTGATTGTGATTGTGTGATTGTGATTGTGTGATTGTGATTGTGTGATTGTGATTGTGTGATTGTGATTGTGTGATTGTGATTGTGTGATTGTGATTGTGTGATTGTGATTGTGTGATTGTGATTGTGTGATTGTGTGATCGTGATTGTGATTGTGTTATTGTGATTGTGTGATTGTGATTGTGTGATTGTGATTGTGTGATTGTGATTGTGTGATTGTGATTGTGTGATTGTGATTGTGTGATTGTGATTGTGGGTTTGTGACTGTGTGATTGTGTTATTGTGATTGTGTGATTGCGATTGTGTGATTGTGATTGTGTGATTGTGATTGTGTGATTGTGATTGTGGGATTGTGTGATTGTGATTGTGTAATTGTGATTGTGATTGTGTGACTATGTGATTGTGATTGTGTGATCGTGATTGTGTGGTCGTGATTGTGTGATCGTGTTATTGTGATTGTGTTATTGTGATTGCGTGATTGTGATTGTGTGATTGTGATTTTGTGATTGTGATTGTGTGATTGTGTGATTGTGATTGTGTGATTGTGTGATTGTGTGATTGTGTGATTGTGTCATTGTGTGATTGTGTGATTGTGATTGTGTGATTGTGATTGTGTGATTGCGATTGTGTGATTGTGATTTTGTGATTGTGATTGTGTGATTGTGTGATCGTGATTGTGATTGTGATTGTGACTGTGTGATTGTGTGATTGTGGTTGTGTGATTGTGATTGTGTGACTGTGATTGTGTGATTGTGATTGTGGGATTGTGATTGTGTGATTGTGATTGTGTGATTGTGATTGTGTGATTGTGATTGTGTGATTGTGATTGTGTGATTGTGATTGTGTGATTGTGATTGTGTGATTGTGATTGTGTGATTGTGATTGTGTGATTGTGATTGTGTGATTGTGATTGTGTGATTGTGATTGTGTGATTGTGATTGTGTGATTGTGATTGTGTGATTGTGATTGTGTGATTGTGATTGTGTGATTGTGATTGTGTGATTGTGATTGTGTGATTGTGATTGTGTGATTGTGATTGTGTGATTGTGATTGTGTGATTGTGATTGTGTGATTGTGATTGTGTGATTGTGATTGTGTGATTGTGATTGTGTGATTGTGATTGTGTGATTGTGATTGTGTGATTGTGATTGTGTGATTGTGATTGTGTGATTGTGATTGTGTGATTGTGATTGTGTGATTGTGATTGTGTGATTGTGATTGTGTGATTGTGATTGTGTGATTGTGATTGTGTGATTGTGATTGTGTGATGGTGATTGTGTGATCGTGATTGTGTGATCGTGATTGTGTGATCGTGATTGTGTGATCGTGATTGTGTGATTGTGATTGTGTGATTGTGATTGTGTGATTGTGATTGTGTGATTGTGATTGTGTGATGGTGATTGTGTGATTGTGATTGTGTGATTGTGATTGTGTGATTGTGATTGTGTGATTGTGTGATCGTGATTGTGATTGTGTTATTGTGATTGTGTGATTGTGATTGTGTGATTGTGTGATTGTGTGATTGTGTGATTGTGATTGTGTGATTGTGATTGGGTGATTGTGATTGTGTGATTGTGATTGTGTGATTGTGATTGTGTGATTGTGATTGTGTGATTGTGATTGTGTGATTGTGATTGTGTGATTGTGATTGTGTGATTGTGATTGTGTGATTGTGATTGTGTGATTGTGATTGTGTGATTGTGATTGTGTGATTGTGATTGTGTGATTGTGATTGTGTGATTGTGATTGTGTGATTGTGATTGTGTGATTGTGATTGTGTGATTGTGATTGTGTGATTGTGATTGTGTGATTGTGATTGTGTGATTGTGATTGTGTGATTGTGGTTGTGTGATTGTGCTTGTGTGATTGTGATTGTGTGATTGTGATTGTGTGATTGTGATTGTGTGATTGTGATTGTGTGATTGTGATTGTGTGATTGTGATTGTGTGATTGTGATTGTGTGATTGTGATTGTGTGATTGTGATTGTGTGATTGTGATTGTGTGATTGTGATTGTGTGATTGTGATTGTGTGATTGTGATTGTGTGATTGTGATTGTGTGATTGTGATTGTGTGATTGTGATTGTGTGATTGTGATTGTGTGATTGTGATTGTGTGATTGTGATTGTGTGATTGTGATTGTGTGATTGTGATTGTGTGATTGTGATTGTGTGATTGTGATTGTGTGATTGTGATTGTGTGATTGTGATTGTGTGATTGTGATTGTGTGATTGTGATTGTGTGATTGTGATTGTGTGATTGTGATTGTGTGATTGTGATTGTGTGATTGTGATTGTGTGATTGTGATTGTGTGATTGTGATTGTGTGATTGTGATTGTGTGATTGTGATTGTGTGATTGTGATTGTGTGATTGTGATTGTGTGATTGTGATTGTGTGATTGTGATTGTGTGATTGTGATTGTGTGATTGTGATTGTGTGATTGTGATTGTGTGATGGTGATTGTGTGATTGTGATTGTGTGATTGTGATTGTGTGATTGTGATTGTGTGATTGTGATTGTGTGATTGTGATTGTGATTGTGTGATTGTGATTGTGTGATTGTGATTGTGTGATTGTGATTGTGTGATTGTGATTGTGTGATTGTGATTGTGTGATTGTGATTGTGTGATTGTGATTGTGTGATTGTGATTGTGTGATTGTGTGATTGTGATTGTGTGATTGTGATTGTGTGATTGTGATTGTGTGATTGTGATTGTGTGATTGTGATTGTGTGATTGTGATTGTGTGATTGTGATTGTGTGATTGTGATTGTGTGATTGTGATTGTGTGATTGTGATTGTGTGATTGTGATTGTGTGATTGTGATTGTGTGATTGTGATTGTGTGATTGTGATTGTGTGATTGTGATTGTGTGATTGTGATTGTGTGATTGTGATTGTGTGATTGTGATTGTGTGATTGTGTGATCGTGATTGTGATTGTGTTATTGTGATTGTGTGATTGTGATTGTGTGATTGTGATTGTGTGATTGTGATTGTGTGATTGTGATTGTGTGATTGTGATTGTGGGTTTGTGACTGTGTGATTGTGTTATTGTGATTGTGTGATTGCGATTGTGTGATTGTGATTGTGTGATTGTGATTGTGTGATTGTGATTGTGGGATTGTGTGATTGTGATTGTGTAATTGTGATTGTGATTGTGTGACTATGTGATTGTGATTGTGTGATCGTGATTGTGTGGTCGTGATTGTGTGATCGTGTTATTGTGATTGTGTTATTGTGATTGCGTGATTGTGATTGTGTGATTGTGATTTTGTGATTGTGATTGTGTGATTGTGTGATTGTGATTGTGTGATTGTGTGATTGTGTGATTGTGTCATTGTGTGATTGTGTGATTGTGATTGTGTGATTGTGATTGTGTGATTGCGATTGTGTGATTGTGATTTTGTGATTGTGATTGTGTGATTGTGTGATCGTGATTGTGATTGTGATTGTGACTGTGTGATTGTGTGATTGTGGTTGTGTGATTGTGATTGTGTGACTGTGATTGTGTGATTGTGATTGTGGGATTGTGATTGTGTGATTGTGTGGTCGTGATTGTGTGACAGTGATTGTGTGATAGTGATTGTGTGATCGTGATTGTGTGATCGTGATTGTGTGATCGTGATTGTGTGATCGTGATTGTGTGATCGTGATTGTGTGATTGTGTTATTGTGATTGTGTGATTCTGATTGTGTGATTGTGATTGTGTGATTGTGTGATCGTGATTGTGATTGTGTTATTGTGATTGTGTGATTGTGATTGTGTGATTGTGATTGTGTGATTGTGATTGTGTGATTGTGATTGTGTGATTGTGATTGTGTGATTGTGATTGTGTGATTGTGATTGTGTGATTGTGATTGTGTGATTGTGATTGTGGGATTGTGATTGTGCGATTGTGATTGTGCGATTGTGATTGTGCGATTGTGATTGTGCGATTGTGATTGTGCGATTGTGATTGTGCGATTGTGATTGTGCGATTGTGATTGTGCGATTGTGATTGTGCGATTGTGATTGTGCGATTGTGATTGTGCGATTGTGATTGTGCGATTGTGATTGTGCGATTGTGATTGTGCGATTGTGATTGTGCGATTGTGATTGTGCGATTGTGATTGTGCGATTGTGATTGTGCGATTGTGATTGTGCGATTGTGATTGTGCGATTGTGATTGTGCGATTGTGATTGTGCGATTGTGATTGTGCGATTGTGATTGTGCGATTGTGATTGTGTCATTGTGATTGTGTGATTGTGACTCTGTGGCTGTGATTGTGTTATTGTGATTGTGTGATTCTGATTGTGTGAT
This sequence comes from Megachile rotundata, assembly GCF_050947335.1. Classification (NCBI taxonomy): domain Eukaryota; kingdom Metazoa; phylum Arthropoda; class Insecta; order Hymenoptera; family Megachilidae; genus Megachile; species Megachile rotundata. The sequence goes on along the minus strand of NW_027475046.1, from coordinate 9,469 downwards.
TGTGATTGTGTGACTGCGTGACTGCGTGATTGTAATTGTGTGATCGTGATTGTGTGATTGTGGTTGTGGGAGTGTGATTGTGTGATTGTGTGATCGTGACTGTGCGACACCGATTGTGTGATCGTGATTGTGATTTTGGTTGTGTGATTGTGATTGTGTGACTGTGGTTGTGTGATCGTGATTGTGCGATCGTGATTGTGTGATCGTGATTGTGTGATCGTGATTGTGTGATCGTGATTGTGAGATTGTGACTGTGTGTTTGTGTGATTGTGATTGTGTAATTGTGATTGTGATTGTGTGACTATGTGATTGTGATTGTGTGATCGTGATTGTGTGGTCGTGGTTGTGTGATTGTGTTATTGTGATTGTGTTATTGTGATTGTGTGATTGTGATTGTGTGATCGTGACTGTGTGATCGTGTTTGTGTGATCGTGATTGTGGGTTTGTGACTGTGTGATTGTGTGATTGTGATTGTGTGATTGTGATTGTGTGACTGTGATTGTGTGACTGTGATTGTGGGATTGTGACTGTGTGATCGTGATTGTGGGATTGTGATTGTGGGATTGTGACAGTGTGATGGTGTGATTGTGATTGTGTGATCGCGATTGTGTGATCGCGATTGTGTGATCGCGATTGTGTGATCGTGATTGTGTGATCGTGATTGTGTGATCGTGATTGTGTGATCGTGATTGTGTGATCGTGATTGTGTGGCCGTGATTGTGTGATCGTGATTGTGTGATCGTGATTGTGTGATCCTGATTGTGGGTTTGTGACTGTGTGATTGTGTGATTGTGATTGTGTGATTGTGATTGTGTGACTGTGATTGTGTGACTGTGATTGTGGGATTGTGATTGTGTGATTGTGTGATCGTCATTGAATGATCGTGATTGTGTGATCGTCATTGTGCGATCGTGATTGTGTGATCGTGATTGTGTGATTGCGTTATTGTGATTGTGTGATTCTGATTGTGTGATTGTGATTGTGTGATCGTGACTGTGTGATCGTGATTGTGTGATTGTGTTATTGTGATTGTGTGATTCTGATTGTGTGATTGTGATTGTGTGATCGTGACTGTGTGATCGTGATTGTGTGATCGTGATTGTGGGATTGTGACTGTGTGATTGTGTGATCGTGACTGTGACTGTGTTATTGTGATTTTGTGATTGTGATTGTGTGATTGTGATTGTGTGATTGTGATTGTGTGATTGTGATTGTGTGATCGTGATTGTGTGATCGTGATTGTGTGATCGTGATTGTGTCATTGTGTTATTGTGATTGTGTGATTCTGATTGTGTGGTTGTGATTGTGTTATCGCGACTGTGTGATCGTGATTGTGTGATCGTGATTGTGTGATTGTGATTGTGTGATTGTGATTGTGTGATTGTGCTTGTGTGACTGTGATTGTGTGACTGTGATTGTGTGATCGTGATTGTGTGATCGTGATTGTGTGATCGTGATTGTGTGATCGTGATTGTGTGATTGTGTTATTGTGATTGTGTGATTCTGATTGTGTGATTGTGATTGTGTGATCGCGACTGTGTGATCGTGATTGTGTGACCGTGATTGTGGGATTGTGACTGTGTGATTGTGTGATCGTGATTGTGATTGCGTTATTGTGATTGTGTGACTGTGATTGCGTGATTGTGATTGTGTGATCGTGACTGTGTGATCGTGATTGTGTGATCGTGATTGTGCGATTGTGATTGTGATTGTGTGACTGTGTGATTGTGACTGTGTGACAGTGTGATTGTGATTGTGTGATCGTGATTGTGTGGTCGTGATTGTGTGATTGTGTGATTGTGTTTGTGTGATTGTGATTGTGTGATTGCGATTGTGTGATCCTGACTGTGTGATCGTGATTGTGTGATCGTGATTGTGGGATTGTGACTGTGTGATTGTGTGATTGTGATTGTGTGATCGTGTTTGTGTGATCGTAATTGTGGGTTTGTGACTGTGTGATTGTGTGATTGTGATTGTGTGATTGTGACTGTGTGATTGTGATTGTGTGATTGTGATTGTGTGATTGTGATTGTGATTGTGATTGTGTGACTGTGATTGTGTGACTGTGATTGTGTGACTGTGATTGCGGGATTGTGACTGTGTGATCGTGATTGTGTGATCGTGATTGTGGGATTGTGATTATGGGATTGTGACTATGTGATTGAGTGATTGTGACTGTGTGATTGTGATTGTGTGATTGTGATCGTGTGATTGTGATTGTGTGATTGTGATTGTGTGATTGTGATTGTGTGATTGTGATTGTGTGATTGTGATTGTGTGATTGTGATTGTGTGATTGTGATTGTGTGATTGTGATTGTGTGATTGTGATTGTGTGATTGTGATTGTGTGATTGTGATTGTGTGATTGTGATTGTGTGATTGTGATTGTGTGATCGTGATTGTGTGATCGTGATTGTGTGATCGTGATTGTGTGATCGTGATTGTGTGATTGTGTTATTGTGATTGTGTTATTGTGATTGTGTGATTGTGATTGTGTGATCGTGACTGTGTGATCGTGATTGTGTGAACGTGATTGTGGGATTGTGACTGTGTGATTGTGTGATCGTGATTGTGATTGTGGGATTGTGATTGTGTGATCGTGATTGTGTGATCGCAATTGTGGGATTGTGACTGTGTGATTGTGTGATTGTGATTGTGATTGTGACTGTGTGATTGTGTGATTGTGGTTGTGTGATTGTGATTGTGTGACTGTGATTGTGTGATTGTGATTGTGGGATTGTGATTGTGTGATTGTGTGATCGTGATTGTGTGATAGTGATTGTGTGATAGTGATTGTGTGATAGTGATTGTGTGATAGTGATTGTGTGATAGTGATTGTGTGATTGTGTTATTGTGATTGTGTGATTCTGATTGTGTGATTGTGATTGTGCGATCGTGACTGTGTGATTGTGATTGTGTGATTGTGATTGTGTGATTGTGATTGTGTGATTGTGATTGTGTGATTGTGATTGTGTGATTGTGATTGTGTGATTGTGATTGTGTGATTGTGATTGCGTGATTGTGATTGTGTGATTGTGATTGTGTGATTGTGATTGTGTGATTGTGGTTGTGTGATTGTGCTTGTGTGATTGTGATTGTGTGATTGTGATTGTGTGATTGTGATTGTGTGATTGTGATTGTGTGATTGTGATTGTGTGATTGTGATTGTGTGATTGTGATTGTGTGATTGTGATTGTGTGATTGTGATTGTGTGATTGTGATTGTGTGATTGTGATTGTGTGATTGTGATTGTGTGATTGTGATTGTGTGATTGTGATTGTGTGATTGTGATTGTGTGATTGTGATTGTGTGATTGTGATTGTGTGATTGTGATTGTGTGATTGTGATTGTGTGATTGTGATTGTGTGATTGTGATTGTGTGATTGTGATTGTGTGATGGTGATTGTGTGATTGTGATTGTGTGATTGTGATTGTGTGATTGTGATTGTGTGATTGTGATTGTGTGATTGTGATTGTGATTGTGTGATTGTGATTGTGTGATTGTGATTGTGTGATTGTGATTGTGTGATTGTGATTGTGTGATTGTGATTGTGTGATTGTGATTGTGTGATTGTGATTGTGTGATTGTGATTGTGTGATTGTGATTGTGTGATTGTGTGATTGTGATTGTGTGATTGTGATTGTGTGATTGTGATTGTGTGATTGTGATTGTGTGATTGTGATTGTGTGATTGTGATTGTGTGATTGTGATTGTGTGATTGTGATTGTGTGATTGTGATTGTGTGATTGTGATTGTGTGATTGTGATTGTGTGATTGTGATTGTGTGATTGTGATTGTGTGATTGTGATTGTGTGATTGTGATTGTGTGATTGTGATTGTGTGATTGTGATTGTGTGATTGTGATTGTGTGATTGTGATTGTGTGATTGTGATTGTGTGATTGTGTGATCGTGATTGTGATTGTGTTATTGTGATTGTGTGATTGTGATTGTGTGATTGTGATTGTGTGATTGTGATTGTGTGATTGTGATTGTGTGATTGTGATTGTGGGTTTGTGACTGTGTGATTGTGTTATTGTGATTGTGTGATTGCGATTGTGTGATTGTGATTGTGTGATTGTGATTGTGTGATTGTGATTGTGGGATTGTGTGATTGTGATTGTGTAATTGTGATTGTGATTGTGTGACTATGTGATTGTGATTGTGTGATCGTGATTGTGTGGTCGTGATTGTGTGATCGTGTTATTGTGATTGTGTTATTGTGATTGCGTGATTGTGATTGTGTGATTGTGATTTTGTGATTGTGATTGTGTGATTGTGTGATTGTGATTGTGTGATTGTGTGATTGTGTGATTGTGTCATTGTGTGATTGTGTGATTGTGATTGTGTGATTGTGATTGTGTGATTGCGATTGTGTGATTGTGATTTTGTGATTGTGATTGTGTGATTGTGTGATCGTGATTGTGATTGTGATTGTGACTGTGTGATTGTGTGATTGTGGTTGTGTGATTGTGATTGTGTGACTGTGATTGTGTGATTGTGATTGTGGGATTGTGATTGTGTGATTGTGTGGTCGTGATTGTGTGACAGTGATTGTGTGATAGTGATTGTGTGATCGTGATTGTGTGATCGTGATTGTGTGATCGTGATTGTGTGATCGTGATTGTGTGATCGTGATTGTGTGATTGTGTTATTGTGATTGTGTGATTCTGATTGTGTGATTGTGATTGTGTGATTGTGTGATCGTGATTGTGATTGTGTTATTGTGATTGTGTGATTGTGATTGTGTGATTGTGATTGTGTGATTGTGATTGTGTGATTGTGATTGTGTGATTGTGATTGTGTGATTGTGATTGTGTGATTGTGATTGTGTGATTGTGATTGTGTGATTGTGATTGTGGGATTGTGATTGTGCGATTGTGATTGTGCGATTGTGATTGTGCGATTGTGATTGTGCGATTGTGATTGTGCGATTGTGATTGTGCGATTGTGATTGTGCGATTGTGATTGTGCGATTGTGATTGTGCGATTGTGATTGTGCGATTGTGATTGTGCGATTGTGATTGTGCGATTGTGATTGTGCGATTGTGATTGTGCGATTGTGATTGTGCGATTGTGATTGTGCGATTGTGATTGTGCGATTGTGATTGTGCGATTGTGATTGTGCGATTGTGATTGTGCGATTGTGATTGTGCGATTGTGATTGTGCGATTGTGATTGTGCGATTGTGATTGTGCGATTGTGATTGTGTCATTGTGATTGTGTGATTGTGACTCTGTGGCTGTGATTGTGTTATTGTGATTGTGTGATTCTGATTGTGTGATTGTGATTGTGTGACTGCGTGACTGCGTGATTGTAATTGTGTGATCGTGATTGTGTGATTGTGGTTGTGGGAGTGTGATTGTGTGATTGTGTGATCGTGACTGTGCGACACCGATTGTGTGATCGTGATTGTGATTTTGGTTGTGTGATTGTGATTGTGTGACTGTGGTTGTGTGATCGTGATTGTGCGATCGTGATTGTGTGATCGTGATTGTGTGATCGTGATTGTGTGATCGTGATTGTGAGATTGTGACTGTGTGTTTGTGTGATTGTGATTGTGTAATTGTGATTGTGATTGTGTGACTATGTGATTGTGATTGTGTGATCGTGATTGTGTGGTCGTGGTTGTGTGATTGTGTTATTGTGATTGTGTTATTGTGATTGTGTGATTGTGATTGTGTGATCGTGACTGTGTGATCGTGTTTGTGTGATCGTGATTGTGGGTTTGTGACTGTGTGATTGTGTGATTGTGATTGTGTGATTGTGATTGTGTGACTGTGATTGTGTGACTGTGATTGTGGGATTGTGACTGTGTGATCGTGATTGTGGGATTGTGATTGTGGGATTGTGACAGTGTGATGGTGTGATTGTGATTGTGTGATCGCGATTGTGTGATCGCGATTGTGTGATCGCGATTGTGTGATCGTGATTGTGTGATCGTGATTGTGTGATCGTGATTGTGTGATCGTGATTGTGTGATCGTGATTGTGTGGCCGTGATTGTGTGATCGTGATTGTGTGATCGTGATTGTGTGATCCTGATTGTGGGTTTGTGACTGTGTGATTGTGTGATTGTGATTGTGTGATTGTGATTGTGTGACTGTGATTGTGTGACTGTGATTGTGGGATTGTGATTGTGTGATTGTGTGATCGTCATTGAATGATCGTGATTGTGTGATCGTCATTGTGCGATCGTGATTGTGTGATCGTGATTGTGTGATTGCGTTATTGTGATTGTGTGATTCTGATTGTGTGATTGTGATTGTGTGATCGTGACTGTGTGATCGTGATTGTGTGATTGTGTTATTGTGATTGTGTGATTCTGATTGTGTGATTGTGATTGTGTGATCGTGACTGTGTGATCGTGATTGTGTGATCGTGATTGTGGGATTGTGACTGTGTGATTGTGTGATCGTGACTGTGACTGTGTTATTGTGATTTTGTGATTGTGATTGTGTGATTGTGATTGTGTGATTGTGATTGTGTGATTGTGATTGTGTGATCGTGATTGTGTGATCGTGATTGTGTGATCGTGATTGTGTCATTGTGTTATTGTGATTGTGTGATTCTGATTGTGTGGTTGTGATTGTGTTATCGCGACTGTGTGATCGTGATTGTGTGATCGTGATTGTGTGATTGTGATTGTGTGATTGTGATTGTGTGATTGTGCTTGTGTGACTGTGATTGTGTGACTGTGATTGTGTGATCGTGATTGTGTGATCGTGATTGTGTGATCGTGATTGTGTGATCGTGATTGTGTGATTGTGTTATTGTGATTGTGTGATTCTGATTGTGTGATTGTGATTGTGTGATCGCGACTGTGTGATCGTGATTGTGTGACCGTGATTGTGGGATTGTGACTGTGTGATTGTGTGATCGTGATTGTGATTGCGTTATTGTGATTGTGTGACTGTGATTGCGTGATTGTGATTGTGTGATCGTGACTGTGTGATCGTGATTGTGTGATCGTGATTGTGCGATTGTGATTGTGATTGTGTGACTGTGTGATTGTGACTGTGTGACAGTGTGATTGTGATTGTGTGATCGTGATTGTGTGGTCGTGATTGTGTGATTGTGTGATTGTGTTTGTGTGATTGTGATTGTGTGATTGCGATTGTGTGATCCTGACTGTGTGATCGTGATTGTGTGATCGTGATTGTGGGATTGTGACTGTGTGATTGTGTGATTGTGATTGTGTGATCGTGTTTGTGTGATCGTAATTGTGGGTTTGTGACTGTGTGATTGTGTGATTGTGATTGTGTGATTGTGACTGTGTGATTGTGATTGTGTGATTGTGATTGTGTGATTGTGATTGTGATTGTGATTGTGTGACTGTGATTGTGTGACTGTGATTGTGTGACTGTGATTGCGGGATTGTGACTGTGTGATCGTGATTGTGTGATCGTGATTGTGGGATTGTGATTATGGGATTGTGACTATGTGATTGAGTGATTGTGACTGTGTGATTGTGATTGTGTGATTGTGATCGTGTGATTGTGATTGTGTGATTGTGATTGTGTGATTGTGATTGTGTGATTGTGATTGTGTGATTGTGATTGTGTGATTGTGATTGTGTGATTGTGATTGTGTGATTGTGATTGTGTGATTGTGATTGTGTGATTGTGATTGTGTGATTGTGATTGTGTGATTGTGATTGTGTGATTGTGATTGTGTGATCGTGATTGTGTGATCGTGATTGTGTGATCGTGATTGTGTGATCGTGATTGTGTGATTGTGTTATTGTGATTGTGTTATTGTGATTGTGTGATTGTGATTGTGTGATCGTGACTGTGTGATCGTGATTGTGTGAACGTGATTGTGGGATTGTGACTGTGTGATTGTGTGATCGTGATTGTGATTGTGGGATTGTGATTGTGTGATCGTGATTGTGTGATCGCAATTGTGGGATTGTGACTGTGTGATTGTGTGATTGTGATTGTGATTGTGACTGTGTGATTGTGTGATTGTGGTTGTGTGATTGTGATTGTGTGACTGTGATTGTGTGATTGTGATTGTGGGATTGTGATTGTGTGATTGTGTGATCGTGATTGTGTGATAGTGATTGTGTGATAGTGATTGTGTGATAGTGATTGTGTGATAGTGATTGTGTGATAGTGATTGTGTGATTGTGTTATTGTGATTGTGTGATTCTGATTGTGTGATTGTGATTGTGCGATCGTGACTGTGTGATTGTGATTGTGTGATTGTGATTGTGTGATTGTGATTGTGTGATTGTGATTGTGTGATTGTGATTGTGTGATTGTGATTGTGTGATTGTGATTGCGTGATTGTGATTGTGTGATTGTGATTGTGTGATTGTGATTGTGTGATTGTGGTTGTGTGATTGTGCTTGTGTGATTGTGATTGTGTGATTGTGATTGTGTGATTGTGATTGTGTGATTGTGATTGTGTGATTGTGATTGTGTGATTGTGATTGTGTGATTGTGATTGTGTGATTGTGATTGTGTGATTGTGATTGTGTGATTGTGATTGTGTGATTGTGATTGTGTGATTGTGATTGTGTGATTGTGATTGTGTGATTGTGATTGTGTGATTGTGATTGTGTGATTGTGATTGTGTGATTGTGATTGTGTGATTGTGATTGTGTGATTGTGATTGTGTGATTGTGATTGTGTGATTGTGATTGTGTGATTGTGATTGTGTGATTGTGATTGTGTGATTGTGATTGTGTGATTGTGATTGTGTGATTGTGATTGTGTGATTGTGATTGTGTGATTGTGATTGTGTGATTGTGATTGTGTGATTGTGATTGTGTGATTGTGATTGTGTGATTGTGATTGTGTGATTGTGATTGTGTGATTGTGATTGTGTGATTGTGATTGTGTGATTGTGATTGTGATTGTGTGATTGTGATTGTGTGATTGTGATTGTGTGATTGTGATTGTGTGATTGTGATTGCGTGATTGTGATTGTGTGATTGTGATTGTGTGATTGTGATTGTGTGATTGTGATTGTGTGATTGTGATTGTGTGATTGTGATTGTGTGATTGTGATTGTGTGATTGTGATTGTGTGATGTGATTGTGTGATTGTGATTGTGTGATTGTGATTGTGTGATTGTGATTGTGTGATTGTGATTGTGTGATTGTGATTGTGTGATTGTGATTGTGTGATTGTGATTGTGTGATTGTGATTGTGTGATTGTGATTGTGTGATTGTGATTGTGTGATTGTGATTGTGTGATTGTGATTGTGTGATTGTGATTGTGTGATTGTGATTGTGTGATTGTGATTGTGTGATTGTGATTGTGTGATTGTGATTGTGTGATTGTGATTGTGTGATTGTGATTGTGTGATTGTGATTGTGTGATTGTGATTGTGTGATTGTGATTGTGTGATTGTGATTGTGTGATTGTGATTGTGTGATTGTGATTGTGTGATTGTGATTGTGTGATTGTGATTGTGTGATTGTGATTGTGTGGTTGTGTGATCGTGATTGTGATTGTGTT
>NW_027475045.1:0-17288 GCF_050947335.1 Megachile rotundata | reverse complement strand
TGATTGTGTGATTGTGTGATTGTGTGATTGTGTGATTGTGTGATTGTGTGATTGTGTGATTGTGTGATTGTGTGATTGTGTGATTGTGTGATTGTGTGATTGTGTGATTGTGTGATTGTGTGATTGTGTGATTGTGCGATTGTGATTGTGTGATTGTGAGATTGTGTGATTGTGTGATTGTGATTGTGTGATTGTGATTGTGTGATTGTGATTGTGTGATTGTGATTGTGTGATTGTGATTGTGTGATTGTGATTGTGTGATTGTGATTGTGTGATTGTGATCGTGTGATTGTGATTGTGTGATTGTGATTGCGTGGTTGTGTGATTGCGTGATTGTGTGATTGCGTGATTGTGTGATTGCGTGATTGTGATTGTGTGATTGTGTGATTGTGATTGTGTGATTGTGATTGTGTGATTGTGATTGTGTGATTGTGATTGTGTGATTGTGATTGTGTGATTGTGATTGTGTGATTGTGATTGTGTGATTGTGATTGTGTGATTGTGATTGTGTGATTGTGATTGTGTGATTGTGATTGTGTGATTGTGATTGTGTGATTGTGATTGTGTGATTGTGATTGTGTGATTGTGATTGTGTGATTGTGATTGTGTGATTGTGATTGTGTGATTGTGATTGTGTGATTGTGATTGTGTGATTGTGATTGTGTGATTGTGATTGTGTGATTGTGATTGTGTGATTGTGATTGTGTGATTGTGATTGTGTGATTGTGATTGTGTGATTGTGATTGTGTGATTGTGATTGTGTGATTGTGATTGTGTGATTGTGATTGTGTGATTGTGATTGTGTGATTGTGATTGTGTGATTGTGATTGTGTGATTGTGATTGTGTGATTGTGATTGTGTGATTGTGATTGTGTGATTGTGATTGTGTGATTGTGATTGTGTGATTGTGATTGTGTGATTGTGATTGTGTGATTGTGATTGTGTGATTGTGATTGTGTGATTGTGATTGTGTGATTGTGATTGTGTGATTGTGATTGTGTGATTGTGATTGTGTGATTGTGATTGTGTGATTGTGATTGTGTGATTGTGATTGTGTGATTGTGATTGTGTGATTGTGATTGTGTGATTGTGATTGTGTGATTGTGATTGTGTGATTGTGATTGTGTGATTGTGATTGTGTGATTGTGATTGTGTGATTGTGATTGTGTGATTGTGATTGTGTGATTGTGATTGTGTGATTGTGATTGTGTGATTGTGATTGTGTGATTGTGATTGTGTGATTGTGATTGTGTGATTGTGATTGTGTGATTGTGATTGTGTGATTGTGATTGTGTGATTGTGATTGTGTGATTGTGATTGTGTGATTGTGATTGTGTGATTGTGATTGTGTGATTGTGATTGTGTGATTGTGATTGTGTGATTGTGATTGTGTGATTGTGATTGTGTGATTGTGATTGTGTGATTGTGATTGTGTGATTGTGATTGTGTGATTGTGATTGTGTGATTGTGATTGTGTGATTGTGATTGTGTGATTGTGATTGTGTGATTGTGATTGTGTGATTGTGATTGTGTGATTGTGATTGTGTGATTGTGATTGTGTGATTGTGATTGTGTGATTGTGATTGTGTGATTGTGATTGTGTGATTGTGATTGTGTGATTGTGATTGTGTGATTGTGATTGTGTGATTGTGATTGTGTGATTGTGATTGTGTGATTGTGATTGTGTGATTGTGATTGTGTGATTGTGATTGTGTGATTGTGATTGTGTGATTGTGATTGTGTGATTGTGATTGTGTGATTGTGATTGTGTGATTGTGATTGTGTGATTGTGATTGTGTGATTGTGATTGTGTGATTGTGATTGTGTGATTGTGATTGTGTGATTGTGATTGTGTGATTGTGATTGTGTGATTGTGATTGTGTGATTGTGATTGTGTGATTGTGATTGTGTGATTGTGATTGTGTGATTGTGATTGTGTGATTGTGATTGTGTGATTGTGATTGTGTGATTGTGATTGTGTGATTGTGATTGTGTGATTGTGATTGTGTGATTGTGATTGTGTGATTGTGATTGTGTGATTGTGATTGTGTGATTGTGATTGTGTGATTGTGATTGTGTGATTGTGATTGTGTGATTGTGATTGTGTGATTGTGATTGTGTGATTGTGATTGTGTGATTGTGATTGTGTGATTGTGATTGTGTGATTGTGATTGTGTGATTGTGATTGTGTGATTGTGATTGTGTGATTGTGATTGTGTGATTGTGATTGTGTGATTGTGATTGTGTGATTGTGATTGTGTGATTGTGATTGTGTGATTGTGATTGTGTGATTGTGATTGTGTGATTGTGATTGTGTGATTGTGATTGTGTGATTGTGATTGTGTGATTGTGATTGTGTGATTGTGATTGTGTGATTGTGATTGTGTGATTGTGATTGTGTGATTGTGATTGTGTGATTGTGATTGTGTGATTGTGATTGTGTGATTGTGATTGTGTGATTGTGATTGTGTGATTGTGATTGTGTGATTGTGATTGTGTGATTGTGATTGTGTGATTGTGATTGTGTGATTGTGATTGTGTGATTGTGATTGTGTGATTGTGATTGTGTGATTGTGATTGTGTGATTGTGATTGTGTGATTGTGATTGTGTGATTGTGATTGTGTGATTGTGATTGTGTGATTGTGATTGTGTGATTGTGATTGTGTGATTGTGATTGTGTGATTGTGATTGTGTGATTGTGATTGTGTGATTGTGATTGTGTGATTGTGATTGTGTGATTGTGATTGTGTGATTGTGATTGTGTGATTGTGATTGTGTGATTGTGATTGTGTGATTGTGATTGTGTGATTGTGATTGTGTGATTGTGATTGTGTGATTGTGATTGTGTGATTGTGATTGTGTGATTGTGATTGTGTGATTGTGATTGTGTGATTGTGATTGTGTGATTGTGATTGTGTGATTGTGATTGTGTGATTGTGATTGTGTGATTGTGATTGTGTGATTGTGATTGTGTGATTGTGATTGTGTGATTGTGATTGTGTGATTGTGATTGTGTGATTGTGATTGTGTGATTGTGATTGTGTGATTGTGATTGTGTGATTGTGATTGTGTGATTGTGATTGTGTGATTGTGATTGTGTGATTGTGATTGTGTGATTGTGATTGTGTGATTGTGATTGTGTGATTGTGATTGTGTGATTGTGATTGTGTGATTGTGATTGTGTGATTGTGATTGTGTGATTGTGATTGTGTGATTGTGATTGTGTGATTGTGATTGTGTGATTGTGATTGTGTGATTGTGATTGTGTGATTGTGATTGTGTGATTGTGATTGTGTGATTGTGATTGTGTGATTGTGATTGTGTGATTGTGATTGTGTGATTGTGATTGTGTGATTGTGATTGTGTGATTGTGATTGTGTGATTGTGATTGTGTGATTGTGATTGTGTGATTGTGATTGTGTGATTGTGATTGTGTGATTGTGATTGTGTGATTGTGATTGTGTGATTGTGATTGTGTGATTGTGATTGTGTGATTGTGATTGTGTGATTGTGATTGTGTGATTGTGATTGTGTGATTGTGATTGTGTGATTGTGATTGTGTGATTGTGATTGTGTGATTGTGATTGTGTGATTGTGATTGTGTGATTGTGATTGTGTGATTGTGATTGTGTGATTGTGATTGTGTGATTGTGATTGTGTGATTGTGATTGTGTGATTGTGATTGTGTGATTGTGATTGTGTGATTGTGATTGTGTGATTGTGATTGTGTGATTGTGATTGTGTGATTGTGATTGTGTGATTGTGATTGTGTGATTGTGATTGTGTGATTGTGATTGTGTGATTGTGATTGTGTGATTGTGATTGTGTGATTGTGATTGTGTGATTGTGATTGTGTGATTGTGATTGTGTGATTGTGATTGTGTGATTGTGATTGTGTGATTGTGATTGTGTGATTGTGATTGTGTGATTGTGATTGTGTGATTGTGATTGTGTGATTGTGATTGTGTGATTGTGATTGTGTGATTGTGATTGTGTGATTGTGATTGTGTGATTGTGATTGTGTGATTGTGATTGTGTGATTGTGATTGTGTGATTGTGATTGTGTGATTGTGATTGTGTGATTGTGATTGTGTGATTGTGATTGTGTGATTGTGATTGTGTGATTGTGATTGTGTGATTGTGATTGTGTGATTGTGATTGTGTGATTGTGATTGTGTGATTGTGATTGTGTGATTGTGATTGTGTGATTGTGATTGTGTGATTGTGATTGTGTGATTGTGATTGTGTGATTGTGATTGTGTGATTGTGATTGTGTGATTGTGTGATTGTGTGATTGTGTGATTGTGTGATTGTGTGATTGTGTGATTGTGTGATTGTGTGATTGTGTGATTGTGTGATTGCGTGATTGTGTGATTGCGTGATTGTGTGATTGCGTGATTGTGTGATTGCGTGATTGCGTGATTGCGTGATTGCGTGATTGCGTGATTGCGTGATTGCGTGATTGCGTGATTGCGTGATTGCGTGATTGTGTGATTGTGTGATTGTGTGATTGTGTGATTGTGTGATTGTGTGATTGTGTGATTGTGTGATTGTGTGATTGTGTGATTGTGTGATTGTGTGATTGTGTGATTGTGTGATTGTGTGATTGTGTGATTGTGTGATTGTGTGATTGTGCGATTGTGATTGTGTGATTGTGAGATTGTGTGATTGTGTGATTGTGATTGTGTGATTGTGATTGTGTGATTGTGATTGTGTGATTGTGATTGTGTGATTGTGATTGTGTGATTGTGATTGTGTGATTGTGATCGTGTGATTGTGATTGTGTGATTGTGATTGCGTGGTTGTGTGATTGCGTGATTGTGTGATTGCGTGATTGTGTGATTGCGTGATTGTGATTGTGTGATTGTGTGATTGTGATTGTGTGATTGTGATTGTGTGATTGTGATTGTGTGATTGTGATTGTGTGATTGTGATTGTGTGATTGTGATTGTGTGATTGTGATTGTGTGATTGTGATTGTGTGATTGTGATTGTGTGATTGTGATTGTGTGATTGTGATTGTGTGATTGTGATTGTGTGATTGTGATTGTGTGATTGTGATTGTGTGATTGTGATTGTGTGATTGTGATTGTGTGATTGTGATTGTGTGATTGTGATTGTGTGATTGTGATTGTGTGATTGTGATTGTGTGATTGTGATTGTGTGATTGTGATTGTGTGATTGTGATTGTGTGATTGTGATTGTGTGATTGTGATTGTGTGATTGTGATTGTGTGATTGTGATTGTGTGATTGTGATTGTGTGATTGTGATTGTGTGATTGTGATTGTGTGATTGTGATTGTGTGATTGTGATTGTGTGATTGTGTGATTGTGTGATTGTGTGATTGTGTGATTGTGTGATTGTGCGATTGTGTGATTGTGTGATTGTGATTGTGTGATTGTGATTGTGTGATTGTGATTGTGTGATTGTGATTGTGTGATTGTGATTGTGTGATTGTGATTGTGTGATTGTGATTGTGTGATTGTGATTGTGTGATTGTGATTGTGTGATTGTGATTGTGTGATTGTGATTGTGTGATTGTGTGATTGTGCGATTGTGTGATTGTGTGATTGTGATTGTGTGATTGTGATTGTGTGATTGTGATTGTGTGATTGTGTGATTGTGTGATTGTGTGATTGTGTGATTGTGTGATTGTGTGATTGTGTGATTGTGTGATTGTGTGATTGTGTGATTGTGTGATTGTGTGATTGTGTGATTGTGTGATTGTGTGATTGTGCGATTGTGTGATTGTGTGATTGTGATTGTGTGATTGTGATTGTGTGATTGTGATTGTGTGATTGTGTGATTGTGTGATTGTGTGATTGTGTGATTGTGTGATTGTGTGATTGTGTGATTGTGTGATTGTGTGATTGTGTGATTGTGTGATTGTGTGATTGTGTGATTGTGTGATTGTGTGATTGTGTGATTGTGTGATTGTGTGATTGTGTGATTGTGTGATTGTGTGATTGTGTGATTGTGTGATTGTGTGATTGTGTGATTGTGTGATTGTGTGATTGTGTGATTGTGTGATTGTGTGATTGTGTGATTGTGTGATTGTGTGATTGTGTGATTGTGTGATTGTGTGATTGTGTGATTGTGTGATTGTGTGATTGTGTGATTGTGTGATTGTGTGATTGTGTGATTGTGTGATTGTGTGATTGTGTGATTGTGTGATTGTGTGATTGTGTGATTGTGTGATTGTGTGATTGTGTGATTGTGTGATTGTGTGATTGTGTGATTGTGTGATTGTGATTGTGTGATTGTGATTGTGTGATTGTGATTGTGTGATTGTGATTGTGTGATTGTGTGATTGTGTGATTGTGTGATTGTGTGATTGTGTGATTGTGTGATTGTGTGATTGTGTGATTGTGTGATTGTGTGATTGTGTGATTGTGTGATTGTGTGATTGTGTGATTGTGTGATTGTGTGATTGTGTGATTGTGTGATTGTGTGATTGTGTGATTGTGTGATTGTGTGATTGTGTGATTGTGTGATTGTGTGATTGTGTGATTGTGTGATTGTGTGATTGTGTGATTGTGTGATTGTGTGATTGTGTGATTGTGTGATTGTGTGATTGTGTGATTGTGTGATTGTGTGATTGTGTGATTGTGTGATTGTGTGATTGTGTGATTGTGTGATTGTGTGATTGTGTGATTGTGTGATTGTGTGATTGTGTGATTGTGTGATTGTGTGATTTTGTGATTGTGTGATTGTGTGATTGTGTGATTGTGTGATTGTGTGATTGTGTGATTGTGTGATTGTGTGATTGTGATTGTGTGATTGTGTGATTGTGTGATCGTGATTGTGTGATCGTGATTGTGTGATTGTGATTGTGTGATTGTGATTGTGTGATTGTGATTGTGTGATTGTGATTGTGTGACTGTGATTGTGTGATTGTGATTGTGTGATTGTGTGATAGTGTGATTGTGTGATTGTGTGATTGTGATTGTGTGATTGTGATTGTGTGATTGTGATTGTGTGATTGTGTGATTGTGTGATTGTGTGATTGTGTGATTGTGTGATTGTGTGATTGAGTGATTGTGTGATTGTGTGATTGTGTGAATCTGTGATTGTGTGAATGTGTGATTGTGTGACCGTGATTGTGCGATTGATGATTGTGTGATTGTGTGATTGTGTGATTGTGTGATTGTGTAATTGTGATTGTGCGATTGTGATTGTGTGATTGTGTGATTGTGTGATTGTGAGATTGTGTGATTGTGTGATTGTGTGATTGTGTGATTGTGATTGTGTGATTGTGATTGTGTGATTGTGATTGTGTGATTGTGATTGCGTGATTGTGATTGTGTGATTGTGATTGTGTGATTGTGATTGTGTGATTGTGTGATTGTGTGATTGTGTGATTGTGTGATTGTGAGATTGTGTGATTGTGTGATTGTCTGATTGTGTGATTGTGTGATTGTGTGATTGTGATTGTGCGATTGTGATTGTCTGATTGTGTGATTGTGTGATTGTGTGATTGTGTGATTGTGTGATTGTGTGATTGTGTGATTGTGTGATTGTGTGATTGTGTGATTGTGTGATTGTGTGATTGTGTGATTGTGTGATTGTGAGATTGTGTGATTGTGTGATTGTGTGATTGTGTGATTGTGATTGTGTGATTGTGATTGTGTGATTGTGATTGTGTGATTGTGATTGTGTGATTGTGATTGTGTGATTGTGATTGTGTGATTGTGATTGTGTGATTGTGATTGTGTGATTGTGATTGTGTGATTGTGATTGTGTGATTGTGATTGTGTGATTGTGATTGTGTGATTGTGATTGTGTGATTGTGATTGTGTGATTGTGATTGTGTGATTGTGATTGTGTGATTGTGATTGTGTGATTGTGATTGTGTGATTGTGATTGTGTGATTGTGATTGTGTGATTGTGATTGTGTGATTGTGATTGTGTGATTGTGATTGTGTGATTGTGATTGTGTGATTGTGATTGTGTGATTGTGATTGTGTGATTGTGATTGTGTGATTGTGATTGTGTGATTGTGATTGTGTGATTGTGATTGTGTGATTGTGATTGTGTGATCGTGATTGTGTGATCGTGATTGTGTGATCGTGATTGTGTGATTGTGATTGTGTGATTGTGATTGTGTGATTGTGATTGTGTGATTGTGATTGTGTGATTGTGATTGTGTGATTGTGATTGTGCGATTGTGTGATTGTGTGATTGTGTGATTGTGTGATTGTGATTGTGTGATTGTGATTGTGTGATTGTGATTGTGTGATTGTGATTGTGTGATTGTGATTGTGTGATTGTGATTGTGTGATTGTGATTGTGTGATTGTGATTGTGTGATTGTGATTGTGTGATTGTGATTGTGTGATTGTGATTGTGTGATTGTGATTGTGTGATTGTGATTGTGTGATTGTGTGATTGTGTGATTGTGTGATTGTGTGATTGTGTGATTGTGTGATTGTGTGATTGTGTGATTGTGTGATTGTGTGATTGTGTGATTGTGTGATTGTGTGATTGTGTGATTGTGTGATTGTGTGATTGTGTGATTGTGTGATTGTGTGATTGTGTGATTGTGTGATTGTGTGATTGTGTGATTGTGTGATTGTGTGATTGTGTGATTGTGTGATTGTGTGATTGTGTGATTGTGTGATTGTGTGATTGTGTGATTGTGTGATTGTGTGATTGTGTGATTGTGTGATTGTGTGATTGTGTGATTGTGTGATTGTGTGATTGTGTGATTGTGTGATTGTGTGATTGTGTGATTGTGTGATTGTGTGATTGTGTGATTGTGTGATTGTGTGATTGTGTGATTGTGTGATTGTGTGATTGTGTGATTGTGTGATTGTGTGATTGTGTGATTGTGTGATTGTGTGATTGTGATTGTGTGATTGTGATTGTGTGATTGTGATTGTGTGATTGTGTGATTGTGATTGTGTGATTGTGATTGTGTGATTGTGATTGTGTGATTGTGATTGTGTGATTGTGATTGTGTGACTGTGATTGTGTGATTGTGATTGTGTGATTGAGTGATAGTGTGATTGTGTGATTGTGTGATTGTGATTGTGTGATTGTGATTGTGTGATTGTGATTGTGTGATTGTGTGATTTTGTGATTGAGTGATTGTGTGATTGTGTGATTGTGTGAATGTGTGATTGTGTGAATGTGTGATTGTGTGACCGTGATTGTGTGATTGATGATTGTGTGATTGTGTGATTGTGTGATTGTGTGATTGTGTGATTGTGTAATTGTGATTGTGCGATTGTGATTGTGTGATTGTGTGATTGTGTGATTGTGAGATTGTGTGATTGTGTGATTGTGTG
The DNA here is from genome assembly GCF_050947335.1 of Megachile rotundata. Lineage (NCBI taxonomy): Eukaryota > Metazoa > Arthropoda > Insecta > Hymenoptera > Megachilidae > Megachile > Megachile rotundata. The sequence goes on along the minus strand of NW_027475045.1, from coordinate 7,998 downwards.
ATTGTGTGATTGTGATTGTGTGATTGTGATTGTGTGATTGTGATTGTGTGATTGTGATTGTGTGATTGTGATTGTGTGATTGTGATTGTGTGATTGTGATTGTGTGATTGTGATTGTGTGATTGTGTGATTGTGTGATTGTGTGATTGTGTGATTGTGAGATTGTGTGATTGTGTGATTGTGTGATTGTGCGATTGTGTGATTGTGTGATTGTGATTGTGTGATTGTGATTGTGTGATTGTGATTGTGTGATTGTGATTGTGTGATTGTGTGATTGTGTGATTGTGATTGTGTGATTGTGTGATTGTGTGATTGTGTGATTGTGTGATTGTGTGATTGTGTGATTGTGGGATTGTGTGATTGTGTGATTGTGTGATTGTGTGATTGTGTGATTGCGTGATTGTGATTGTGTGATTGTGTGACTGTGATTGTGATTGTGTGATAGTGATTGTGTGATTGCGATTGAGTGATTGTGTGATTGTGTGATTGTGTGATTGTGTGATTGTGTGATTGTGTGATTGTGTGATTGTGTGATTGTGTGACTGTGTGATTGTGTGATTGTGGGATTGTGTGATTGTGTGATTGTGTGATTGTGTGATTGTGTGATTGCGTGATTGTGATTGTGTGATTGTGTGACTGTGATTGTGTGACCGTGATTGTGTGACCGTAATTGTGTGATCGTGATTGTGTGATCGTGATTGTGTGACCGTGATTGTGTGATCGTGATTGTGTGATTGTGTGATTGTGTGACTGTGTGACCGTGTGATTGTTTAATTGTGTGATTGTGTGATTGTGTGATTTTGTGATTGAGTGATTGTGTGATTGTGTGATTGTGTGAATGTGTGATTGTGTGACCGTGATTGTGTGATTGTGATTGTGTGATTGTGATTGTGTGATTGTGATTGTGTGATTGTGATTGTGTGATTGTGATTGTGTGATTGTGATTGTGTGATTGTGATTGTGCGATTGTGATTGTGCGATTGTGATTGTGCGATTGTGATTGTGCGATTGTGATTGTGCGATTGTGATTCTGGGATTGTGATTGTGCGATTGTGATTGTGTGATTGTGATTGTGTGATTGTGATTGTGTGATTGTGATTGTGTGATTGTGATTGTGTGATTGTGATTGTGTGATTGTGATTGTGTGATTGTGATTGTGTGATTGTGATTGTGTGATTGTGATTGAGTGATTGTGTGATTGTGTGATTGTGTGATTGTGTGATTGTGTGATTGTGTGATTGTGTGATTGTGTGATTGTGTGATTGTGTGATTGTGTGATTGTGTGATTGTGTGATTGTGTGATTGTGTGATTGTGTGATTGTGTGATTGTGTGATTGTGTGATTGTGTGATTGTGTGATTGTGTGATTGTGTGATTGTGTGATTGTGTGATTGTGTGATTGTGTGATTGTGTGATTGTGTGATTGTGTGATTGTGTGATTGTGTGATTGTGTGATTGTGTGATTGTGTGATTGTGTGATTGTGTGATTGTGTGATTGTGTGATTGTGTGATTGTGTGATTGTGTGATTGTGTGATTGTGTGATTGTGTGATTGTGTGATTGTGTGATTGTGTGATTGTGTGATTGTGATTGTGTGATTGTGATTGTGTGATTGTGATTGTGTGATTGTGATTGTGTGATTGTGATTGTGTGATTGTGATTGTGTGATTGTGATTGTGTGATTGTGATTGTGTGATTGTGATTGTGTGACTGTGATTGTGTGATTGTGATTGTGTGATTGAGTGATAGTGTGATTGTGTGATTGTGTGATTGTGATTGTGTGATTGTGATTGTGTGATTGTGATTGTGTGATTGTGTGATTTTGTGATTGAGTGATTGTGTGATTGTGTGATTGTGTGAATGTGTGATTGTGTGAATGTGTGATTGTGTGACCGTGATTGTGTGATTGATGATTGTGTGATTGTGTGATTGTGTGATTGTGAGATTGAGTGATTGTGTGATTGTGTGATTGTGAGATTGAGTGATTGTGTGATTGTGTGATTGTGTGATTGTGATTGTGTGATTGTGATTGTGTGATTGTGATTGTGTGATTGTGATTGTGTGATTGTGATTGTGTGATTGTGATTGTGTGATTGTGTGATTGTGTGATTGTGTGATTGTGTGATTGTGTGATTGTGCGATTGTGTGATTGTGTGATTGTGATTGTGTGATTGTGATTGTGTGATTGTGATTGTGTGATTGTGATTGTGTGATTGTGATTGTGTGATTGTGATTGTGTGATTGTGATTGTGTGATTGTGATTGTGTGATTGTGATTGTGTGATTGTGATTGTGTGATTGTGTGATTGTGTGATTGTGTGATTGTGTGATTGTGTGATTGTGTGATTGTGTGATTGTGTGATTGTGTGATTGTGTGATTGTGTGATTGTGTGATTGTGTGATTGTGTGATTGTGAGATTGTGTGATTGTGTGATTGTGTGATTGTGTGATTGTGATTGTGTGATTGTGATTGTGTGATTGTGATTGTGTGATTGTGATTGTGTGATTGTGATTGTGTGATTGTGATTGTGTGATTGTGATTGTGTGATTGTGATTGTGTGACTGTGATTGTGTGATTGTGATTGTGTGATTGAGTGATAGTGTGATTGTGTGATTGTGTGATTGTGATTGTGTGATTGTGATTGTGTGATTGTGATTGTGTGATTGTGTGATTTTGTGATTGAGTGATTGTGTGATTGTGGGATTGTGTGAATGTGTGATTGTGTGAATGTGTGATTGTGTGACCGTGATTGTGTGATTGATGATTGTGTGATTGTGTGATTGTGTGATTGTGTGATTGTGTGATTGTGTAATTGTGATTGTGCGATTGTGATTGTGTGATTGTGTGATTGTGTGATTGTGAGATTGTGTGATTGTGTGATTGTGTGATTGTGTGATTGTGATTGTGTGATTGTGATTGTGTGATTGTGATTGTGTGATTGTGATTGTGTGATTGTGATTGTGTGATTGTGATTGTGTGATTGTGTGATTGTGTGATTGTGTGATTGTGAGATTGTGTGATTGTGTGATTGTGTGATTGTGCGATTGTGTGATTGTGTGATTGTGATTGTGTGATTGTGATTGTGTGATTGTGATTGTGTGATTGTGATTGTGTGATTGTGATTGTGTGATTGTGATTGTGTGATTGTGATTGTGTGATTGTGATTGTGTGATTGTGATTGTGTGATTGTGATTGTGTGATTGTGATTGTGTGATTGTGATTGTGTGATTGTGATTGTGTGATTGTGATTGTGTGATTGTGATTGTGTGATTGTGATTGTGTGATTGTGATTGTGTGATTGTGATTGTGTGATTGTGTGATTGTGTGATTGTGTGATTGTGTGATTGTGTGATTGTGTGATTGTGTGATTGTGAGATTGTGTGATTGTGTGATTGTGTGATTGTGTGATTGTGTGATTGTGTGATTGTATGCTTGTGATTGTGTGCTTGTGATTGTGTGATCGTGATTGTGTGATTGCGTGATTGTGTGATTGCGTGATTGTGACTGTGTGATTGTGTGATTGTGTGATTGTGTGATAGTGTTATTGTGTGATTGTGTGATTGTGTGATTGTGTGATTGTGTGATTGAGTGATTGTGTGCTTGTGTGATTGTGTGATTGTGCGATTGTGTGATTGTGCGATTGTGTGATAGTGCGATTGTGTGATTGTGCGATTGTGTGATTGTGTGATTGTGTGATTGTGTGATTGTGTGATTGTGTGATTGTGTGATTGTGTAATTGTGATTGTGCGATTGTGATTGTCTGATTGTGATTGTCTGATTTTGTGATTGTGTGATTGTGTGATTGTGTGATTGTGAGATTGTGTGATTGTGATTGTGTGATTGTGATTGTGTGATTGTGATTGTGTGATTGTGATTGTGTGATTGTGATTGTGTGATTGTGATTGTGTGATTGTGATTGTGTGATTGTGTGATTGTGTGATTGTGTGATTGTGTGATTGTGTGATTGTGTGATTGTGATTGTGTGATTGTGATTGTGTGATTGTGATTGTGTGATTGTGATTGTGTGATTGTGATTGTGTGATTGTGATTGTGTGATTGTGATTGTGTGATTGTGATTGTGTGATTGTGATTGTGTGATTGTGATTCTGTGATTGTGATTGTGTGATTGTGATTGAGTGATTGTGTGATTGTGTGATTGTGATTGTGTTCTTGTGATTGTGTGATTGTGATTGTGTGATTGTGATTGTGTGATTGTGATTGTGTGATTGTGATTGTGTGATTGTGATTGTGTGATTGTGATTGTGTGATTGTGATTGTGTGATTGTGTGATTGTGTGATTGTGATTGTGTGATTGTGTGATTGTGTGATTGTGTGATTGTGTGATTGTGTGATTGTGTGATTGTGGGATTGTGTGATTGTGTGATTGTGTGATTGTGTGATTGTGTGATTGTGTGATTGTGTGATTGTGTGATTGTGTGATTGTGTGATTGTGTGATTGTGTGATTGTGTGATTGTGTGATTGTGTGATTGTGTGATTGTGTGATTGTGTGATTGTGATTGTGTGATTGTGTGATTGTGTGATTGTGTGATTGTGTGATTGTGTGATTGTGTGATTGTGTGATTGTGATTGTGTGATTGTGATAGTGTGATTGTGTGATTGTGATTGTGTGATTGTGATTGTGTGATTGTGATTGTGTGATTGTGATTGTGTGATTGTGATTGTGTGATTGTGATTGTGTGACTGTGATTGTGTGATTGTGATTGTGTGATTGAGTGATAGTGTGATTGTGTGATTGTGTGATTGTGATTGTGTGATTGTGATTGTGTGATTGTGATTGTGTGATTGTGATTGTGTGATTGTGTGATTTTGTGATTGAGTGATTGTGTGATTGTGTGATTGTGTGAATGTGTGATTGTGTGAATGTGTGATTGTGTGACCGTGATTGTGTGATTGATGATTGTGTGATTGTGTGATTGTGTGATTGTGTGATTGTGTGATTGTGTAATTGTGATTGTGCGATTGTGATTGTGTGATTGTGTGATTGTGTGATTGTGAGATTGTGTGATTGTGTGATTGTGTGATTGTGTGATTGTGATTGTGTGATTGTGATTGTGTGATTGTGATTGTGTGATTGTGATTGTGTGATTGTGATTGTGTGATTGTGATTGTGTGATTGTGTGATTGTGTGATTGTGTGATTGTGTGATTGTGAGATTGTGTGATTGTGTGATTGTGTGATTGTGCGATTGTGTGATTGTGTGATTGTGATTGTGTGATTGTGATTGTGTGATTGTGATTGTGTGATTGTGATTGTGTGATTGTGATTGTGTGATTGTGATTGTGTGATTGTGATTGTGTGATTGTGATTGTGTGATTGTGATTGTGTGATTGTGATTGTGTGATTGTGATTGTGTGATTGTGATTGTGTGATTGTGATTGTGTGATTGTGATTGTGTGATTGTGATTGTGTGATTGTGATTGTGTGATTGTGATTGTGTGATTGTGATTGTGTGATTGTGATTGTGTGATTGTGTGATTGTGTGATTGTGTGATTGTGTGATTGTGTGATTGTGTGATTGTGTGATTGTGAGATTGTGTGATTGTGTGATTGTGTGATTGTGTGATTGTGTGATTGTGTGATTGTATGCTTGTGATTGTGTGCTTGTGATTGTGTGATCGTGATTGTGTGATTGCGTGATTGTGTGATTGCGTGATTGTGACTGTGTGATTGTGTGATTGTGTGATTGTGTGATAGTGTTATTGTGTGATTGTGTGATTGTGTGATTGTGTGATTGTGTGATTGAGTGATTGTGTGCTTGTGTGATTGTGTGATTGTGCGATTGTGTGATTGTGCGATTGTGTGATAGTGCGATTGTGTGATTGTGCGATTGTGTGATTGTGTGATTGTGTGATTGTGTGATTGTGTGATTGTGTGATTGTGTAATTGTGATTGTGCGATTGTGATTGTCTGATTGTGATTGTCTGATTTTGTGATTGTGTGATTGTGTGATTGTGTGATTGTGAGATTGTGTGATTGTGTGATTGTGTGATTGTGTGACTGTGTGACTGTGTGATTGTTTAATTGTGTGATTGTGTGATTGTGTGATTTTGTGATTGAGTGATTGTGTGATTGTGTGATTGTGATTGTGTGATTGTGATTGTGTGATTGTGATTGTGTGATTGTGATTGTGTGATTGTGATTGTGTGATTGTGATTGTGTGATTGTGATTGTGTGATTGTGATTGTGTGATTGTGATTGTGTGATTGTGATTGTGTGATTGTGATTCTGTGATTGTGATTGTGTGATTGTGATTGAGTGATTGTGTGATTGTGTGATTGTGATTGTGTTCTTGTGATTGTGTGATTGTGATTGTGTGATTGTGATTGTGTGATTGTGATTGTGTGATTGTGATTGTGTGATTGTGATTGTGTGATTGTGATTGTGTGATTGTGTGATTGTGTGATTGTGATTGTGTGATTGTGTGATTGTGTGATTGTGTGATTGTGTGATTGTGTGATTGTGTGATTGTGGGATTGTGTGATTGTGTGATTGTGTGATTGTGTGATTGTGTGATTGTGTGATTGTGTGATTGTGTGATTGTGTGATTGTGTGATTGTGTGATTGTGTGATTGTGTGATTGTGTGATTGTGTGATTGTGTGATTGTGTGATTGTGTGATTGTGTGATTGTGTGATTGTGTGATTGTGATTGTGTGATTGTGTGATTGTGTGATTGTGTGATTGTGTGATTGTGTGATTGTGTGATTGTGTGATTGTGATTGTGTGATTGTGATAGTGTGATTGTGATAGTGTGATTGTGATTGTGTGATTGTGATTGTGTGATTGTGATTGTGTGATTGTGATTGTGTGATTGTGATTGTGTGATTGTGATTGTGTGATTGTGATTGTGTGACTGTGATTGTGTGATTGTGATTGTGTGATTGAGTGATAGTGTGATTGTGTGATTGTGTGATTGTGATTGTGTGATTGTGATTGTGTGATTGTGATTGTGTGATTGTGTGATTTTGTGATTGAGTGATTGTGTGATTGTGTGATTGTGTGAATGTGTGATTGTGTGAATGTGTGATTGTGTGACCGTGATTGTGTGATTGATGATTGTGTGATTGTGTGATTGTGTGATTGTGTGATTGTGTGATTGTGTGATTGTGTAATTGTGATTGTGCGATTGTGATTGTGTGATTGTGTGATTGTGTGATTGTGAGATTGTGTGATTGTGTGATTGTGTGATTGTGTGATTGTGATTGTGTGATTGTGATTGTGTGATTGTGATTGTGTGATTGTGATTGTGTGATTGTGATTGTGTGATTGTGATTGTGTGATTGTGTGATTGTGTGATTGTGTGATTGTGTGATTGTGAGATTGTGTGATTGTGTGATTGTGTGATTGTGCGATTGTGTGATTGTGTGATTGTGATTGTGTGATTGTGATTGTGTGATTGTGATTGTGTGATTGTGATTGTGTGATTGTGATTGTGTGATTGTGATTGTGTGATTGTGATTGTGTGATTGTGATTGTGTGATTGTGATTGTGTGATTGTGATTGTGTGATTGTGATTGTGTGATTGTGATTGTGTGATTGTGATTGTGTGATTGTGATTGTGTGATTGTGATTGTGTGATTGTGATTGTGTGATTGTGATTGTGTGATTGTGATTGTGTGATTGTGATTGTGTGATTGTGATTGTGTGATTGTGATTGTGTGATTGTGAGTGTGTGATTGTGTGATTGTGTGATTGTGTGATTGTGTGATTGTGAGATTGTGTGATTGTGTGATTGTGTGATTGTGTGATTGTGTGATTGTGTGATTGTATGCTTGTGATTGTGTGCTTGTGATTGTGTGATCGTGATTGTGTGATTGCGTGATTGTGTGATTGCGTGATTGTGACTGTGTGATTGTGTGATTGTGTGATTGTGTGATAGTGTTATTGTGTGATTGTGTGATTGTGTGATTGTGTGATTGTGTGATTGAGTGATTGTGTGCTTGTGTGATTGTGTGATTGTGCGATTGTGTGATTGTGCGAT
>NW_027475044.1:0-17309 GCF_050947335.1 Megachile rotundata | reverse complement strand
AGTAATGAGTGTAATAAGTATAGTAATTGTCGTTCTATCGACCATATAAGCATAATATGGCGACTAATATGATTTAGATTGATAATAATAAGAGTAATAAGTATAGTAATTGTCGTTCTATCGATCTTATAAGCATAATATGGCTAATAATATGAGTTAGATTGATAATAATAAGACTAATAAGTATAGTAATTGTCGTTCTATCGATCATATATGCATAATGTGGCTAATAATATGAGTTAGATTGATAATAATAAGAGTAATAAGTATAGTAATTGTCGTTCTATCGATCATATCTGCACAATATGGTTAATAATATGAGTTAGATTAATAGTAATGAGTGTAATAAGTATAGTAATTGTCGTTCTATCGATCATATAAGCATAATATGTCTAATAATATGAGTTAGATTGATAATAATAACAGTAATAAGTATAGTAATTGTCGTTCTATCGATCATGGAAGCATAATATGGCTAATAATATGAGTTAGATTGATAGTAATAAGAGTAATAACTATAGTAATTGCCGTTCTATCGATCATATAAGCATAATATGGCGAATAATATGATTTAGATTGATAATAATAAGAGTAATAAGTATAGTAATTGTCGTTCTATCGATCATGGAAGCATAATATGGCTAATAATATGAGTTAGATTGATAGTAATAAGAGTAATAACTAGAGTAATTGCCGTTCTATCGATCATATAAGCATAATATGGCGAATAATATGATTTAGATTGATAATAATAAGAGTAATAAGTATAGTAATTGTCGTTCTATCGATCATATAAGCATAATATCGCTAATAATATGAGTTAGCTTGATAATAATAAGAGTAATAAGTATAGTAATTGTCGTTCTATCGATCATATAAGCATAATATGGCTAATAATATGAGTTAGATTGATAATAACAAGAGTAATAAGTATAGTAATTGTCGTTCTATCGATCACATAAGCATAATATGGTTAATAATATTTATTAGATTAATAATAATATGAATAATAAGTATAGTAATTGTCGTTCTATCGACCATGGAAGCATAATATGGCTAATAATACGAGTTAGATTGATAATAATAAGAGTAATAAGTATAGTAATTGTCGTTCTATCGATCATATCTGCATAATATGGTTAATAATATATTAACCATATTAATCTAACTCATATGTTAGATTAATAATAATAAGAATAATAAGTATAGTAATTGTCGTTCTATCGACCATGGAAGCATAATATGGCTAATAATACGAGTTAGATTGATAATAATAAGAGTAATAAGTATAGTAATTGTCGTTCTATCGATCATATCTGCACAATATGGTTAATAATATGAGTTAGATTAATAGTAATGAGTGTAATAAGTATAGTAATTGTCGTTCTATCGATCATATAAGCATAATATGTCTAATAATATGAGTTAGATTGATAATAATAACAGTAATAAGTATGGTAATTGTCGTTCTATCGATCATGGAAGCATAATATGGCTAATAATATGAGTTAGATTGATAGTAATAAGAGTAATAACTATAGTAATTGCCGTTCTATCGATCATATAAGCATAATATGGCGAATAATATGATTTAGATTGATAATAATAAGAGTAATAAGTATAGTAATTGTCGTTCTATCGATCATATAAGCATAATATCGCTAATAATATGAGTTAGCTTGATAATAATAAGAGTAATAAGTATAGTAATTGTCGTTCTATCGATCATATAAGCATAATATGGCTAATAATATGAGTTAGATTGATAATAATAAGAGTAATAAGTATAGTAATTGTCGTTCTATCGATCACATAAGCATAATATGGTTAATAATATTTATTAGATTAATAATAATATGAATAATAAGTATAGTAATTGTCGTTCTATCGACCATGGAAGCATAATATGGCTAATAATACGAGTTAGATTGATAATAATAAGAGTAATAAGTATAGTAATTGTCGTTCTATCGGTCATATCTGCATAATATGGTTAATAATATATTAACCATATTAATCTAACTCATATGTTAGATTAATAATAATAAGAATAATAAGTATAGTAATTGTCGTTCTATCGACCATGGAAGCATAATATGGCTAATAATACGTGTTAGATTGATAATAATAAGAGTAATAAGTATAGTAATTGTCGTTCTATCGATCATATCTGCACAATATGGTTAATAATATGAGTTAGATTAATAGTAATGAGTGTAATAAGTATAGTAATTGTCGTTCTATCGACCATATAAGCATAATATGGCGACTAATATGATTTAGATTGATAATAATAAGAGTAATAAGTATAGTAATTGTCGTTCTATCGATCATATAAGCATAATATGGCTAATAATATGAGTTAGATTGATAATAATAAGACTAATAAGTATAGTAATTGTCGTTCTATCGATCATATATGCATAATGTGGCTAATAATATGAGTTAGATTGATAATAATAAGAGTAATAAGTATAGTAATTGTCGTTCTATCGATCATATCTGCACAATATGGTTAATAATATGAGTTAGATTAATAGTAATGAGTGTAATAAGTATAGTAATTGTCGTTCTATCGATCATATAAGCATAATATGTCTAATAATATGAGTTAGATTGATAATAATAACAGTAATAAGTATAGTAATTGTCGTTCTATCGATCATATAAGCATAATATGGCTAATAATATGAGTTAGATTGATAATAATGAGAGTAATAAGTATAGTAATTGTCGTTCTATCGATCATATAAGCATAATATCGCTAATAATATGAGTTAGATTGATAACAATAAGAGTAATAAGTATAGTAATTGCCGTTCTATCGATCATATATGCATAATGTGGCTAATAATATGAGTTAGATTGATAATAATAAGAGTAATAGGTATAGTAATTGTCGTTCTATCGATCATATCTGCTAAATATGGTTAATAATATGAGTTAGGTTAGTAGTAATGAGTGTAATAAGTACAGTAATTGTCGTTCTATCGATCATATAAGCATAATATGGCTAATAATATGAGTTAGATTGATAATAATAAGAGTAATAACTATAGTAATTGCCGTTCTATCGATCATATAAGCATAATATGGCGAATAATATGATTTAGATTGATAATAGTAAGAGTAATAAGTATAGTAATTGTCGTTCTATCGATCATATAAGCATAATATCGCTAATAATATGAGTTAGCTTGATAATAATAAGAGTAATAAGTATAGTAATTGTCGTTCTATCGATCATATAAGCATAATATGGCTAATAATATGAGTTAGATTGATAATAATAACAGTAATAAGTATAGTAATTGTCGTTCTATCGATCACATAAGCATAATATGGTTAATAATATTTATTAGATTAATAATAATATGAATAATAAGTATAGTAATTGTCGTTCTATCGACCATGGAAGCATAATAGGCTAATAATACGAGTTAGATTGGTAATAATAAGAGTAATAAGTATAGTAATTGCCGTTCTATCGACCATATAAGCATAATATGGCGAATAATATGATTTAGATTGATAATAATATGAGTAATAAGTATAGTAGTTGTCGTTCTATCGATCATATCTTCATAATATGGTTAATAATATGAGTTAGATTAATAATAATAAGAATAATCAGTATAGTAATTGTCGTTCTATCGACCATGGAAGCATAATATGGCTAATAATACGAGTTAGATTGATAATAATAAGAGTAATAAGTATAGTAATTGTCGTTCTATCGATCATATCTGCACAATATGGTTAATAATATGAGTTAGATTAATAGTAATGAGTGTAATAAGTATAGTAATTGTCGTTCTATCGACCATATAAGCATAATATGGCGACTAATATGATTTAGATTGATAATAATAAGAGTAATAAGTATAGTAATTGTCGTTCTATCGATCATATAAGCATAATATGGCTAATAATATGAGTTAGATTGATAATAATAAGACTAATAAGTATAGTAATTGTCGTTCTATCGATCATATATGCATAATGTGGCTAATAATATGAGTTAGGTTGATAATAATAACAGTAATAAGTATTGTGATTGTCGTTCTATCGATCAAATTTGCATAATATGGCTAATAATATGGGTTAGATTGATAATAATAAGAATAATAAGTATAGTAATTGTCGTTCTATCGATCATATAAGCATAATATGGCTAATAATATGAGTTAGATTGATAATAATAAGAGTAATAAGTATAGTAATTGTCGTTCTAACGATCATATCTGCACAATATGGTTAATAATATGAGTTAGATTAATAGTAATGAGTGTAATAAGTATAGTAATTGTCGTTCTATCGATCATATAAGCATAATATGTCTAATAATATGAGTTAGATTGATAATAATAACAGTAATAAGTATGGTAATTGTCGTTCTATCGATCATGGAAGCATAATATGGCTAATAATATGAGTTAGATTGATAGTAATAAGAGTAATAACTATAGTAATTGCCGTTCTATCGATCATATACGCATAATATGGCGAATAATATGGTTTAGATTGATAATAATAAGAGTAATAAGTATAGTAATTGTCGTTCTATCGATCATATAAGCATAATATCGCTAATAATATGAGTTAGATTGATAATAATAAGAGTAATAAGTATAGTAATTGTCGTTCTATCGATCACATAAGCATAATATGGTTAATAATATTTATTAGATTAATAATAATATGAATAATAAGCATAGTAATTGTCGTTCTATCGACCATGGAAGCATAATATGGCTAATAATACGAGTTAGATTGATAATAATAACAGTAATAAGTATAGTAATTGTCGTTCTATCGATCATGGAAGCATAATATGGCTAATAATATGAGTTAGATTGATAGTAATAAGAGTAATAACTATAGTAATTGCCGCTCTATCGATCATATAAGCATAATATGGCGAATAATATGATTTAGATTGATAATAATAAGAGTAATAAGTATAGTAATTGTCGTTCTATCGATCATATAAGCATAATATCGCTAATAATATGAGTTAGCTTGATAATAATAAGAGTAATAAGTATAGTAATTGTCGTTCTATCGATCATATAAGCATAATATGGCTTATAATATGAGTTAGATTGATAATAATAAGAGTAATAAGTATAGTAATTGTCGTTCTATCGATCACATAAGCATAATATGGTTAATAATATTTATTAGATTAATAATAATATGAATAATACGTATAGTAATTGTCGTTCTATCGACCATGGAAGCATAATATGGCTAATAATACGAGTTAGATTGATAATAATAAGAGTAATAAGTATAGTAATTGTCGTTCTATCGATCATATCTGCATAATATGGTTAATAATATATTAACCATATTAATCTAACTCATATGTTAGATTAATAATAATAAGTATAATAAGTATAGTAATTGTCGTTCTATCGACCATGGAAGCATAATATGGCTAATAATACGTGTTAGATTGATAATAATAAGAGTAATAAGTATAGTAATTGTCGTTCTATCGATCATATCTGCACAATATGGTTAATAATATGAGTTAGATTAATAGTAATGAGTGTAATAAGTATAGTAATTGTCGTTCTATCGACCATATAAGCATAATATGGCGACTAATATGATTTAGATTGATAATAATAAGAGTAATAAGTATAGTAATTGTCGTTCTATCGATCATATAAGCATAATATGGCTAATAATATGAGTTAGATTGATAATAATAAGACTAATAAGTATAGTAATTGTCGTTCGATCGATCATATAAGCATAATATGGCTAATAATATCAGTTAGATTGATAATAATAACAGTAATAAGTATAGTAATTGTCGTTCTATCGATCATGGAAGCATAATATGGCTAATAATATGAGTTAGATTGATAATAATAAGGGTAATAAGTATAGTAATTGCCGTTCTATCGATCATATAAGCATAATAAGGCTAATAATATGAGTTAGATTGATAATAATAAGAGTAATAAGTATAGTAATTGTCGGTCTATCGATCATATCTGCACAATATGGTTAATAATATGAGTTAGATTAATAGCAATGAGTGTAATAGGTATAGTAATTGTCGTTCTATCGATCATATAAGAATAGTATGGCGAATAATATGATTTAGATTGATAATAATAAGAGTAATAAGTATAGTAATTGTCGTTCTACCGATCATATAAGCATAATATGGCTAATAATATGAGTTAGATTGATAATAATGAGAGTAATAACTATAGTAATTGTCGTTCTATCGATCATATAAGCATAATATCGCTAATAATATGAGTTAGATTGATAACAATAAGAGTAATAAGTATAGTAATTGCCGTTCTATCGATCATATATGCATAATGTGGCTAATAATATGAGTTAGATTGATAATAATAAGAGTAATAGGTATAGTAATTGTCGTTCTATCGATCATATCTGCTAAATATGGTTAATAATATGAGTTAGGTTAGTAGTAATGAGTGTAATAAGTACAGTAATTGTCGTTCTATCGATCATATAAGCATAATATGGCTAATAATATGAGTTAGATTGATAATAATAAGAGTAATAACTATAGTAATTGCCGTTCTATCGATCATATAAGCATAATATGGCGAATAATATGATTTAGATTGATAATAATAAGAGCAATAAGTATAGTAATTGTCGTTCTATCGATCATATAAGCATAATATCGCTAATAATATGAGTTAGCTTGATAATAATAAGAGTAATAAGTATAGTAATTGTCGTTCTATCGATCATATAAGCATAATATGGCTAATAATATGAGTTAGATTGATAATAATAAGAGTAATAAGTATAGTAATTGTCGTTCTATCGATCACATAAGCATAATATGGTTAATAATATTTATTAGATTAATAATAATATGAATAATAAGTATAGTAATTGTCGTTCTATCGACCATGGAAGCATAATAGGCTAATAATACGAGTTAGATTGGTAATAATAAGAGTAATAAGTATAGTAATTGCCGTTCTATCGACCATATAAGCATAATATGGCGAATAATATGATTTAGATTGATAATAATATGAGTAATAAGTATAGTAGTTGTCGTTCTATCGATCATATCTGCATAATATGGTTAATAATATGAGTTAGATTAATAATAATAAGAATAATAAGTATAGTAATTGTCGTTCTATCGACCATGGAAGCATAATATGGCTAATAATACGAGTTAGATTGATAATAATAAGAGTAATAAGTATAGTAATTGTCGTTCTATCGATCATATCTGCACAATATGGTTAATAATATGAGTTAGATTAATAGTAATGAGTGTAATACGTATAGTAATTGTCGTTCTATCGACCATATAAGCATAATATGGCGACTAATATGATTTAGATTGATAATAATAAGAGTAATAAGTATAGTAATTGTCGTTCTATCGATCATATAAGCATAATATGGCTAATAATATGAGTTAGATTGATAATAATAAGACTAATAAGTATAGTAATTGTCGTTCTATCGATCATATATGCATAATGTGGCTAATAATATGAGTTAGATTGATAATAATAAGAGTAATAAGTATAGTAATTGTCGTTCTATCGATCATATCTGCATAATATGGTTAATAATATGAGTTAGATTAATAATAATAAGACTAATAAGTACTGTAATTGTCGTTCTATCGATCATATATGCATAATGTGGCTAATAATATGAGTTAGATTGATAATAATAAGAGTAATAAGTATAGTAATTGTCGTTCTATCGATCATATCTGCACAATATGGTTAATAATATGAGTTAGATTAATAGTAATGAGTGTAATAAGTATAGTAATTGTCGTTCTATCGATCATATAAGCATAATATGTCTAATAATATGAGTTAGATTGATAATAATAACAGTAATAAGTATAGTAATTGTCGTTCTATCGATCATGGAAGCATAATATGGCTAATAATATGAGTTAGATTGATAGTAATAAGAGTAATAAGTATAGTAATTGTCGTTCTATCGATCATATAAGAATAATATGGCTAATAATATGAGTTAGATTGATAATAATAAGAGTAATAAGTATAGTAATTGTCGTTCTATCGATCACATAAGCATAATATGGTTAATAATATTTATTAGATTAATAATAATATGAATAATAAGTATAGTAATTGTCGTTCTATCGACCATGGAAGCATAATATGGCTAATAATACGAGTTAGATTGATAATAATAAGAGTAATAAGTATAGTAATTGTCGTTCTATCGATCATATCTGCACAATATGGTTAATAATATGAGTTAGATTAATAGTAATGAGTGTAATAAGTATAGTAATTGTCGTTCTATCGATCATATAAGCATAATATGTCTAATAATATGAGTTAGATTGATAATAATAACAGTAATAAGTATAGTAATTGTCGTTCTATCGATCATGGAAGCATAATATGGCTAATAATATGAGTTAGATTGATAGTAATAAGAGTAATAAGTATAGTAATTGTCGTTCTATCGATCATATAAGCATAATATGGCTAATAATATGAGTTAGATTGATAATAATAAGAGTAATAAGTATAGTAATTGTCGTTCTATCGATCACATAAGCATAATATGGTTAATAATATTTATTAGATTAATAATAATATGAATAATAAGTATAGTAATTGTCGTTCTATCGACCATGGAAGCATAATATGGCTAATAATACGAGTTAGATTGATAATAATAAGAGTAATAAGTATAGTAATTGTCGTTCTATCGATCATATCTGCACAATATGGTTAATAATATGAGTTAGATTAATAGTAATGAGTGTAATAAGTATAGTAATTGTCGTTCTATCGACCATGGAAGCATAATATGGCTAACAATACGAGTTAGATTGGTAATAATAAGAGTAATAAGTATAGTAATTGCCGTTCTATCGACCATATAAGCATAATATGGCGAATAATATGATTTAGATTGATAATAATATGAGTAATAAGTATAGTAATTGTCGTTCTATCGATCACATAAGCATAATATGGTTAATAATTTTATTAGATTAATAAGAATATGAATAATAAGTATAGTAATTGTCGTTCTATCGACCATGGAAGCATAATATGGCTAATAATACGAGTTAGATTGATAATAGTAAGAGTAATAAGTATAGTAATTGTCGTTCTATCGATCATATCTGCATAATATGGTTAATAATATATTAACCATATTAATCTAACTCATATGTTAGATTAATAATAATAAGAATAATAAGTATAGTAATTGTCGTTCTATCGACCATGGAAGCATAATATGGCTAATAATACGAGTTAGATTGATAATAATAAGAGTAATAAGTATAGTAATTGTCGTTCTATCGATCATATCTGCACAATATGGTTAATAATATGAGTTAGATTAATAGTAATGAGTGTAATAAGTATAGTAATTGTCGTTCTATCGATCATGGAAGCATAATATGGCTAATAATATGAGTTAGATTGATAGTAATAAGAGTAATAACTATAGTAATTGCCGTTCTATCGATCATATAAGCATAATATGGCGAATAATATGATTTAGATTGATAATAATAAGAGTAATAAGTATAGTAATTGTCGTTCTATCGATCATATAAGCATAATATCGCTAATAATATGAGTTAGCTTGATAATAATAAGAGTAATAAGTATAGTAATTGTCGTTCTATCGATCATATAAGCATAATATGGCTAATAATACGAGTTAGATTGATAATAATAAGAGTAATAAGTATAGTAATTGTCGTTCTATCGATCATATTTGCACAATATGGTTAATAATATGAGTTAGATTAATAGTAATGAGTGTAATAAGTATAGTAATTGTCGTTCTCTCGATCATATAAGCATAATATGTCTAATAATATGAGTTAGATTGATAATAATAACAGTAATAAGTATAGTAATTGTCGTTCTATCGATCATATAAGAATAATATGGCGAATAATATGATTTAGATTGATAATAATAAGAGTAATAAGTATAGTAATTGCCGTTCTATCGATCATATCTGCACAATATGGTTAATAATATGAGTTAGATTAATAGTAATGAGTGTAATAAGTATAGTAATTGTCGTTCTATCGATCATATAAGAATAATATGGCGAATAATATGATTTAGATTGATATAATAAGAGTAATAAGTATAGTAATTGTCGTTCTATCGATCATATAAGCATAATATGCCTAATAATATGAGTTAGCTTGATAATAATAAGAGTAATAAGTATAGTAATTGTCGTTCTATCGATCATATATGCATAATGTGGCTAATAATATGAGTTAGATTGATAATAATAAGAGTAATAAGTATAGTAATTGTCGTTCTATCGATCATATCTGCACAGTATGGTTAATAATATGAGTTAGATTAATAGTAATGAGTGTAATAAGTATAGTAATTGTCGTTCTATCGATCATATAAGAATAATATGGCGAATAAGATGATTTAGATTGATAATAATAAGAGTAATAAGTATAGTAATTGTCGTTCTATCGATCATTAATAGCATAATATGGCTAATAGCATGAGTTAGATTGATAATAATAAGAGTAATAAGTATAGTAATTGTCGTTCTATCGATCATATAAGCATAATATGGCTAATAATATGAGTTAGATTGATAATAATAAGAGTAATAAGTATAGTAATTGTCGTTCTATCGATCACATAAGCATATATGGTTAATAATATTTATTAGATTAATAATAATATGAATAATAAGTATAGTAATTGTCGTTCTATCGACCATGGAAGCATAATATGGCTAATAATACGAGTTAGATTGATAATAATAAGAGTAATAAGTATAGTAATTGTCGTTCTATCGATCATATCTGCACAATATGGTTAATAATATGAGTTAGATTAATAGTAATGAGTGTAATAAGTATAGTAATTGTCGTTCTATCGATCATATAAGCATAATATGTCTAATAATATGAGTTAGATTGATAATAATAACAGTAATAAGTATAGTAATTGTCGTTCTATCGATCATGGAAGCATAATATGGCTAATAATATGAGTTAGATTGATAGTAATAAGAGTAATAAGTATAGTAATTGTCGTTCTATCGATCATATAAGCATAATATGGCTAATAATATGAGTTAGATTGATAATAATAAGAGTAATAAGTATAGTAATTGTCGTTCTATCGATCACATAAGCATAATATGGTTAATAATATTTATTAGATTAATAATAATATGAATAATAAGTATAGTAATTGTCGTTTCTATCGACCATGGAAGCATAATATGGCTAATAATACGAGTTAGATTGATAATAATAAGAGTAATAAGTATAGTAATTGTCGTTCTATCGATCATATCTGCACAATATGGTTAATAATATGAGTTAGATTAATAGTAATGAGTGTAATAAGTATAGTAATTGTCGTTCTATCGACCATGGAAGCATAATATGGCTAACAATACGAGTTAGATTGGTAATAATAAGAGTATAAGTATAGTAATTGCCGTTCTATCGACCATATAAGCATAATATGGCGAATAATATGATTTAGATTGATAATAATATGAGTAATAAGTATAGTAATTGTCGTTCTATCGATCACATAAGCATAATATGGTTAATAATATTTATTAGATTAATAAGAATATGAATAATAAGTATAGTAATTGTCGTTCTATCGACCATGGAAGCATAATATGGCTAATAATACGAGTTAGATTGATAATAGTAAGAGTAATAAGTATAGTAATTGTCGTTCTATCGATCATATCTGCATAATATGGTTAATAATATATTAACCATATTAATCTAACTCATATGTTAGATTAATAATAATAAGAATAATAAGTATAGTAATTGTCGTTCTATCGACCATGGAAGCATAATATGGCTAATAATACGAGTTAGATTGATAATAATAAGAGTAATAAGTATAGTAATTGTCGTTCTATCGATCATATCTGCACAATATGGTTAATAATATGAGTTAGATTAATAGTAATGAGTGTAATAAGTATAGTAATTGTCGTTCTATCGATCATGGAAGCATAATATGGCTAATAATATGAGTTAGATTGATAGTAATAAGAGTAATAACTATAGTAATTGCCGTTCTATCGATCATATAAGCATAATATGGCGAATAATATGATTTAGATTGATAATAATAAGAGTAATAAGTATAGTAATTGTCGTTCTATCGATCATATAAGCATAATATCGCTAATAATATGAGTTAGCTTGATAATAATAAGAGTAATAAGTATAGTAATTGTCGTTCTATCGATCATATAAGCATAATATGGCTAATAATACGAGTTAGATTGATAATAATAAGAGTAATAAGTATAGTAATTGTCGTTCTATCGATCATATTTGCACAATATGGTTAATAATATGAGTTAGATTAATAGTAATGAGTGTAATAAGTATAGTAATTGTCGTTCTCTCGATCATATAAGCATAATATGTCTAATAATATGAGTTAGATTGATAATAATAACAGTAATAAGTATAGTAATTGTCGTTCTATCGATCATATAAGAATAATATGGCGAATAATATGATTTAGATTGATAATAATAAGAGTAATAAGTATAGTAATTGCCGTTCTATCGATCATATCTGCACAATATGGTTAATAATATGAGTTAGATTAATAGTAATGAGTGTAATAAGTATAGTAATTGTCGTTCTATCGATCATATAAGAATAATATGGCGAATAATATGATTTAGATTGATAATAATAAGAGTAATAAGTATAGTAATTGTCGTTCTATCGATCATATAAGCATAATATGCCTAATAATATGAGTTAGCTTGATAATAATAAGAGTAATAAGTATAGTAATTGTCGTTCTATCGATCATATATGCATAATGTGGCTAATAATATGAGTTAGATTGATAATAATAAGAGTAATAAGTATAGTAATTGTCGTTCTATCGATCATATCTGCACAGTATGGTTAATAATATGAGTTAGATTAATAGTAATGAGTGTAATAAGTATAGTAATTGTCGTTCTATCGATCATATAAGAATAATATGGCGAATAAGATGATTTAGATTGATAATAATAAGAGTAATAAGTATAGTAATTGTCGTTCTATCGATCATATAAGCATAATATGGCTAATAGCATGAGTTAGATTGATAATAATAAGAGTAATAAGTATAGTAATTGTCGTTCTATCGATCACATAAGCATAATATGGTTAATAATATTTATTAAATTAATAATAATATGAATAATAAGTATAGTAATTGTCGTTCTATCGACCATGGAAGCATAATATGGCTAATAATACGAGTTAGATTGATAATAATTGGAGTAATAAGTATAGTAATTGTCGTTCTATCGATAATATAAGCATAATATGGCTAATAATATGAGTTAGGTTGATAATAATAAGAGTAATAAGTATAGTGATTGTCGTTCCATCGATCATATATGCATAATATGGCTAATAATATGAGTTAGGTTGATAATAATAAGAGTAATAAGTAGAGTGATTGTCGTTCTATCGATCAAATTTGCATAATATGGTTAATAATATGAGTTAGATTGATAACAGTGAGTGTAATAAGTATAGTAATTGTCGTTCTATCGATCATTTAAGCATAATATGGCTAATAATATGAGTTAGATTGATAATAATAAGAGTAATAAGTATAGTAATTGTCGTTCTATCGATCATTTAAGCATAATATGGCTAATAATATGAGTTAGATTGATAATAGTGAGTGTAATAAGTATAGTATTTGTCGTTCTATCGATCATATAAGCATAATATGGCTAATAATATGAGTTAGATCGATAATGATAAGAGCAATAAGTACAGTAATTGTCGTTCTATCGATCATTTAAGCATAATATGGCTAATAATATGAGTTAGATTGATAATAATAAGAATAATAAGTATAGTAATTGTCGTTCTATCGATCATATAAGCATAATATGGCTAATAATATGTGTTAGGTTGATAATAGTGAGTGTAATAAGTATAGTAATTGTCGTTCTATCGATCATATTAGCATAATATGTTTAGTAATATGAGTTAGATTGATAAAAATAAGAGTAATATGTATAGTAATAGTAGTTCTATCGATCATATCTGCGTAATATGGTTAAAAATATGAGTTAGAATGATAAAAATAAGAGTAATAAGTATAGTAATTGTCGTTCTATCGATCATATCTGCGTAATATGGTTAATAATATGAGTTAGATTGATAATAGTGAGTGTAGTAAGTATAGTGAATGTCGTTCTATCGATCATATCAGCATAATATGGGTAATAATATGAGTTAGATTGATAATATTGAGTGTAATAAATATAGTAATTGTCGTTCTATCAATCACAATAGCATAATATGGTTAATAATATGAGTTAGATTGATAATAATAAGAGTAATAAGTATAGTATTTGTCGTTCTATCGATCATATAAGCATAATATGGCTAATAATATGAATTAGATCGATAATGATAAGAGTAATAAGTACAGTAATTGTCGTTCTGTCGATCATATAAGCATAATATGGCTAATTATATGAGTTAGATTGATAATAATAACAGTAATAAGTATAGTAATTGTCGTTCTATCGATAATATAAGCATAATATGGTTAATAATATGAGTTAGGTTGATAATAATAAGAGTAATAAGTATTGTGATTGTCGTTCTATCGATCAAATTTGCATAATATGGCTAATAATATGAGTTAGATTGATAATAATAAGAATAATAAGTATAGTAATTGTCGTTCTATCGATCATATAAGCATAATATGGCTAATAATATGAGTTAGGTTGATAATAGTAAGAGTAATAAGTATAGTAATTGTCGTTCTATCGATCATATCTGCACAATATGGTTAATAATATGAGTTAGATTAATAGTAATGAGTGTAATAAGTATAGTAATTGTCGTTCTATCGACCATATAAGCATAATATGGCGACTAATATGATTTAGATTGATAATAATAAGAGTAATAAGTATAGTAATTGTCGTTCTATCGATCATATAAGCATAATATGGCTAATAATATGAGTTAGATTGATAATAATAAGACTAATAAGTATAGTAATTGTCGTTCTATCGATCATATATGCATAATGTGGCTAATAATATGAGTTAGATTGATAATAATAAGAGTAATAAGTATAGTAATTGTCGTTCTATCGATCATATCTGCACAATATGGTTAATAATATGAGTTAGATTAATAGTAATGAGTGTAATAAGTATAGTAATTGTCGTTCTATCGATCATATAAGCATAATATGTCTAATAATATGAGTTAGATTGATAATAATAACAGTAATAAGTATAGTAATTGTCGTTCTATCGATCATGGAAGCGTAATATGGCTAATAATATGAGTTAGATTGATAGTAATAAGAGTAATAACTATAGTAATTGCCGTTCTATCGATCATATAAGCATAATATGGTTAATAATATTTATTAGATTAATAATAATATGAATAATAAGTATAGTAATTGTCGTTCTATCGACCATGGAAGCATAATATGGCTAATAATACGAGTTAGATTGATAATAATAAGAGTAATAAGTATAGTAATTTTCGTTCTATCGATCATATAAGCATAATATGGCTAATAATATGAATTAGATTGATAATAATAAGAGTAATAAGTATAGTAATTGCCGTTCTATCGATCACATAAGCATAATATGGCGAATAATATGATTTAGATTGATAATAATAAGAGTAATAAGTACAGTAATTGTCGTTCTAGCGACCATGGAATCATAATATGGCTAATAATATGAGTTAGATTGATAATAATAAGAGTAATAAGTATAGTAATTGCCGTTCTATCGATCACATAAGCATAATATGGCGAATAATATGATTTAGATTGATAATAATATGAGTAATAAGTATAGTAGTTGTCGTTCTATCGATCATATCTGCATAATATGGTTAATAATATGAGTTAGATTAATAATAATAAGAATAATAAGTACAGTAATTGTCGTTCTATCGACCATGGAAGCATAATATGGCTAATAATACGAGTTAGATTGATAATAATAAGAGTAATAAGTATAGTAATTGTCGTTCTATCGATCATATCTGCACAATATGGTTAATAATATGAGTTAGATTAAGAGTAATGAGTGTAATAAGTATAGTAATTGTCGTTCTCTCGATCATATAAGCATAATATGTCTAATAATATGAGTTAGATTGATAATACTAAGAGTAGTGAGTATAGTAATTCTCGTTCTATCGAACATAGAAGCATAATATGGCTAATAATATGAGTTAGATTGATAATAATAAGAGTAATAAGTATAGTAATTGTCGTTCTATCGATCATTTAAGCATAATATGGCTAATAATATGAGTTAGATTGATAATACTAAGAGAAGTGAGTATAGTAATTCTCGTTCTATCGATCATATAAGCATAATATGGCTAATAATATGAGTTAGATTGATAATAGTAAGAGTAATAAGTATAGTAATTGTCGTTCTATCGATCATATAAGCATAATATGGCTAATAATATGAGTTAGATTGATAATAATAAGAGTAATAAGTATAGTAATTGTCGTTCTATCGATCATTTAAGCATAATATGGCTAATAATATGAGTTAGATTGATAATAATAAGAGTAATAAGTATAGTAATTGTCGTTCTATCGATCATATAAGCATAATATGGCTAATAATATGAGTTAGATTGATAATAATAAGAGTAATAAGTATAGTAATTGTCGTTCTATCGATCATATAAGCATAATATGGCTAATAATATGAGTTAGATCGATAATGATAAGAGTAATAAGTACAGTAATTGTCGTTCTATCGATCATATAAGCATAATATGGCTAATAATATGAGTTAGATTGATAATAATAAGAGTAGTGAGTATAGTAATTGTCGTTCTATCGATCATATAAGCATAATATGGCTAATAGTATGAGTTAGATTGATAATAATAAGAGTAATAAGTATAGTAATTGTCGTTCTATCGATCATTTAAGCATAATATGGCTAATAATATGAGTTAGATCGATAATGATAAGAGTAATAAGTACAGTAATTGTCGTTCTATCGATCATATAAGCATAATATGGCTAATAATATGAGTTAGATTGATAATAATAAGAGTAGTGAGTATAGTAATTGTCGTTCTATCGATCATATAAGCATAATATGGCTAATAGTATGAGTTAGATTGATAATAATAAGAGTAATAAGTATAGTAATTGTCGTTCTATCGATCATTTAAGCATAATATGGCTAATAATATGAGTTAGATTTATAATAATAAGAGC